>NC_134457.1:177747931-178047931 GCF_047948215.1 Lycorma delicatula
ACGGTTTATTTCTTTTTATGTATAATATTATAAGTTGAACTTTTAATACAGTATTGTATTAAACTGAAATACAGGTTATCATAAAAGAATGGTGCGGTTTCAGAAATTCATAGGAATATTGTAGGGAAATTTCTAGATGTTATATTGGTATCCATGAAAGCCTCCAACCCAAAAGTCTGTTTATCAGCAGTTGTAACCACAACATCAGTTCTAGTATTGTTGTTGCGGTGAGTTTAGTGAGTTACTATGTGTTGGGATAAAGACAAAGCAAAGTGTGTTTTATTAATGGCTGAATTAAAATCCGTAATTTTAGTTCAACGTGCGTTTGGACGTGAATTCGGAAAAGATCCACCACACATAAATAACATAACACGTTGGTTCAAACAATTCGAAGAAACTGGATCAGTTAAGAAACAGAAATCAACCGGCAGACCAAGTGTACCAGACGAAACGGTTGAACTAATTAGACAATCGGCAATTAGAAGTCCTGGGAAGTCTATCCCCCGTCGAAGCGTCGAATTAGGTATTCCAAAATCAACAGTTCACAAAGTTTTACATAAAAAACTGAAATTAAACGCTTATAAAATCCAGATACTGCAGGAATTGAAACCCGATGATGGTGTAAAACGTTACAATTTCGCTGTTGAAATGTTGGACAGAATAAGTGAAAACGAATCAGTTTTACATGATATAATTTTTACAGACGAAGCTACATTCCGTGTGAATGGATGCGTTAACAGACACAATTAACGAATATGGTGCTCTGAAAACCCACACGCAATTATTGAGAAACAACGCGATTCGCCTAAAGTTAATGTTTGATGTGGTGTGATGAAAAATCGTGTAATAGGGCCTTTCTTCTCTGCTGAAAAAACAATTAATGGAGTTGTGTATCTCGACATGTTAACCAATTATTGCTTTCCTCAGCCGGATGAACTCGAAAACATTCATCAACTTCATTTCCAACAAGATTGTGCTCCCCCGCACTTCAATGCATCGGTCACGACGCTTTGAACGAAAAATTTGGAGATCGATGGATAGGCCGGCAAGGACGCATACTTTGGCCTCCAAGGAGTCCAGACCTGTCACCTTGCGATTTTTTCTTTTGGGGGTACATCAAAAGCGTTGTTTATAAACAAAAAATTCGCGACCTAAACCTATTAAAAAACAGGATTAATGAAGCAATGACAACCATTAACGAAGAAATATTAACTAATGTTTGGGAAGAAGTTCAGTATCGTTTGGACATTTGTCGAGCGACTAAGGGCTTACATATTGAAATTTATTAATTATGTAAAAAAATATTTGAGACGACAAATTTGAAAAATAAAAACATAAACTGTAAGTAATTCTGTTTTAATTTAAACCATGTTCAAAACCGCACTATTCTTTTATGATAACTCTGTATAATTGGAGTCACTTATCCAGTGTTTATATAATAGCATAACGACGAATTAGTGTTTTAAATGATCATTGTCATCAATATTAATTGAAATTACAGTTAAATTATTTGTCACTTATATTGTAGAATAGGTTCAATTAAATATTTAAATTTAATAAGTTAGAATATTACAAATATATAATTATACAGTACGTAGTAAATATGTATGACTGGTTTATTTGAATGAAAATAAATTAGACTATAACTGAGATTCTATAAATTAAACTATTCCTTTGAAATAACTGCAGTTCAATTCATGTTTGAACACATTCATTAGAATTGCTATTTTAGAAATGATTTAAAGTAGATACTATAACATAAACCGAGTCGTGTTGACCAAGAGTTTATTAATACTAGAGAAACTCTATAAAATAGACCGTTCAGTTTTTTTTCATAATGACGTAAAACTTCGTTGCGTAATCAACTGTGAAGTAATTTTACGAAACTCTTCTTGTTAAAATGTTTAATGTTAGGTAATAATCATTTTAATTAAGATAGAAATTATACAGTATAAATGATACGTTACACTTTAATTTAAAGATTTCCGGTTTAAAAAAAAAAAAATCAAAGTAATTAAAAGTGAATAAACTATATTAATATATAGTTATCGTATTCAGTTTATTTAATTTACAAGAAAGATCTAATAATTATTTCTAAATGTTCTATAAAAAAAAAATCTTTACGCTAACTTACAGCCAACACATCTTTATAGCTTAAAAGAACTAGAAATAGCATCATTACGTGAATTAAGTATTTTTAGAAAATTGTTGAAATTTAAAATCAACGTAATCTATCTTTAAAATCAAATAACACATAAATTAAATCAATATTATATTTTATATATATATATATATTAAATAAATATATATATATATATATATATATATATATATATATATATATATATATTTAATATAATTGATAATTTTACTTAAAATTACTAGTATTTTAGTTTAAAAATTCTTTCCCATAAAGTGCTACATTAATCATGAATATGTTTTATGTAGTATGATTCGATTCATAGTATTTCACCAATTTCTTTATTTGGTAATTCAGATATATATGATGTGAATTTAACTAAAATTTTCCGGTTTAATTTTTTATCCAGATAAAAAATATAAAAAATTAAAGGAACTTATATTTTCATAATGTGTGTGGTTTTAAGCATCTCAAAGACACTAAAGTTCCTTCTTTGTGAATAAAATTCCATTTTTTTTTTTCATAATACCAATCCTATACTAACACATTGGACACTCCCCTAGGTTTCCTTACCAACTCACCTAGTTGTTCTAGTGGTGAATGCGTCTTCTCAAATCAGCTTATTTGGAAGTGGAGATTTCCAGCGTTCAAGTCCTAGTAAAGACGGTTGTTGTATACGGATTTTAATACTAGATCGTGGATACCGGTATTCTTTGGTGGTTGGGTTCCAATTAACTACATATCTCAGGAATGGTCGAACTGAGACTGTACAAAGCTACACTTCATTTACACTCGTACATGTCATCCTCATTCATCGTCTAAATTAATACCTGAATGGTAATTCCCGGAGGCTAAACAGAAAAATAAAGGCTTCCATTACCAGTAGATTCTATTGAAGTTATGAACTGAACAAGGCCGCTTAGTCTAATCTAAGTATATCATTGATAAATGGCCATTGAACACAAGTATTTTAAACCCTCTTATTTTAGTGATATAAGTACCCGTTTTTGCTTAATATTTCTTTATTATTTATATAGATTAACCTACAGCGTTATCAAGTTAAAATATACATTACTTATAAATTATAAATTACTTATTTATGTAGATAACTTTGATAACCAGAAAGGACGTAGATTCCTTGACATGAGTTCTAAATCATTCCTGAAATTGGTAATCGATTACAAGATAACAAAGATCCAATCCCGAGGTTACTAAGAAAAGAGAGGACTAAAATAATTTCCTGTTGCTTTTGTTACTGACCTGTACATTTTGTTACACAAAAAAAATTCAAAACCCATCAAAAATGCAAGAAATGATCATCACTATGAATGATGCTTTCGCTTTGTTCACCACAAGAGTATTCTCTGTACGAGTATAATGAAGATTATTACTCTGTAAGAAAGAATCCCTAATCGATTCCTTTTAAACCAATAATGTTTTTCATGTCTTTTATTTGTTGAAAAAATTGTCTCAAACTATTGTGTAAAACAACAAATGTATCTCTTCTCTCAAGAAAAACCGTAATACACATTAACTCTCCTCAAAATTACTTACAAAGTAATAATTTGAAGAAAACAATTCATTTATAATTATAAAAAATAGAATATTTAAACATCAACAAATAACTGTAAAATCAATATATTTATAAATTAAACGCTTTCATGAAATGTTACAATTATTTCATGTAATAGCAATTTAAATCTATTTCTTCAAACAGTTTTCAGTGATCCAATTTAAAATTACTTTTTCATAATAGTTTTTCAAATATTTTATTTACTTTTGTGGCCGGTCAAACCTTAAGAGGATTGTCTCAACAAAAAGTCATCACTCATTGCGTCTCTTCATTTCGTGCAATTATTATTATCTACTAAAATTTCTCAAGAACATTTTCAACATAATCCAGCAATTTTAGTTTTTATTTTTCTAATAGTATGATATCTTATATTCTTCTTTCAATGAAGGTTTAACCTTACTGTATCCGAATTTTTCAGTTTATGTCTAAAATATTGCTATTTCGGTTTGGTGTGTTAGGTTTTTATCATTTCTTATTCTTCGTATTCAGTTTTTGTATCTACACTATAAAGATCTTACTCAAAACGTTGTTTTCAAATGTTGTTAATGTTTTTTTTTTTTTTTCAATATCTAAATTTCAAATCCATAACACTGTGGTATATGTTCTATTAAAGTAGTGTATATTTGAACAATACAATTTTATGTGGAAGGTTTTATTGGATTATTTTTCACTATTTTATTTATATGTTTTAATTTCGATTATTACTTTTAAAAATAAATTATTAATTTTTTAAATCATTAAACCATGCGTAATACTTTTACGAAAGAAATTTGTTATCGATAAATTATTGAATTATTTATATTTAAATTTTGCCTTTCAACTAATTTTCTTTCACATTCCATTTGATAGCCTTTAAATACTTTTTTCAGATCTGAGAAAATGGCTTCTATCATCTGCTACGTTTTTTAAATTTATAAATAAACAAAAATATCTTAAAATATTAATTTAAAAATCGTTTAGTAATATTTAAATTTCATAAAAACTTCTTCACCATTCCAAAGTTACAAGGTTACATAGAAAACAAACATATTTAACAACTGTATGCATAATTTTCACAGTTCTACAATTAAAACTAAACCTTTGCATTGTCCGTGCTTTGACTGACTTTTTCTAATTTATTAATTATATTTGGTAATATAATTCATTGTGGGATTCAACCATCGTTTGGAAAGTTATTAAAAGACAAAACACCACAAAAGTATTTTATTTGAAAAGCAAATTACGTTTCTTCTTGTTTTCTTTAAACTAATTCCTTATTTTATTATATTTTTTTATTTTTTTTTTTAATAAATTCGTAAATATCCAACCGTTTTAAATGTATGAAACAAAATATATTACTGTTTCATTGATTAGAGAATGAAAAAAAAAATAGATTTGAAACCCACATGACCGTAGATTCCATAATTTATAATAATAATTAAAAATTTATTCCATTATTAATTAAAAATTCTACTTGTGTTGTTGCTGGTTTAAGAATAAAGTAGAGATGCGTTTAATTAGATGATTTCCATATTAATCGTTTTGACTACAAATTCAAACGATTTCATAGACATGTTACCATCGTAAAGTTTCAATAAACACCGTAAAAGTAGGATACGATGCCAAAATTTTCAAACCAATTTCATCGGTGATTGCTCGTAAATTGTTTGCGTGACGTGAAAATAGCTTTAATAAAAATAACTTTTTCTTCTCCTAATAGTGAAGTTTGTTTTTGCAGCATTGATATTGTTTTTTTCTTTCTTTGAGAAAAGAAATTAATAGATTATTTGTTATAATTATTTTCATATAAGCAACTTAAAAATTTTCTGTGTAAAGAATATAAATTTGTTAAGCATAGATTAAATTATATTAAAAATAATAATACAAAAATAATCTCTGGACTTGTTTCAGAAGGACTCTTCGAAATAAAACCGTTAGAACTTCTACAGAATAATTATTTGAGACCAACTTATTTTTAGCTATATTATCTTGTTATTATTATTATTTTATTTTTAGTTATATTATCGTCACAAGTGTATATTTAGTTTTGTATTATTATGAAGAAATATAATCTTGTGTATCAATAATATAATCTTCATACGTATGGCTCATTAATACAATTTTCGGTTCATTAGGAAAATATTCCAATCCACTAATGTAATTTTGTGTCTTCACTTAGAATTTAGAAATGTATTTATTATTAAAGGGCATTGATCAAAAAGATTACATCGAAAAGAAAAAAAACTGCTTGCATCATTTGCTGGACATGTATGTGCGTAATTTTCCAATTTAATTTTAGACAAAAAAGTGAACAGTGTTCCCCTTCTACTATTGTATTGTAATAATAATAATAATAATAATAATAATAATAAAAATGAATAAAACTTTCTCAAGCAATGACGAATTAGAAGCTAAATTAAATACCAGAAAGAAATATATTTATATGTAAATATTTTTATTTTAGTTTTCAAATAATCCACTTTTAACATAGCTATGATCTTATTCTAACGTTGAAAAGAAGTTAAAAATGTTAGTAACTTGAGAATCACTAAAAAAATTAGAAAAATATTTTGGACGCTATCAAAACATTGTAACGAATTATTTATTGAATCCTGGCCGGTTGTTTAAATCCTAAATTCGTCACTTTACACTCAAGGCGAATGACTTTGGTGTTTATTTTAAAAACAGTGTGAGGCATCTTGGCTAGTTTTCAATTATACTAGGCAAGGTACTTGCTGATGTATAATTTACCGTCTGAGACATAGCTTATACGTAAACAGACATGTAAATACCCGCACGCACGCTCGTAAGTAAGTTTACAGTTACCGTAGCAAACTAAAGCGGTTCATTAATTCTGTAACCGTTTCTGATTTTTCACTATAATGAACATTAATTGATGCCAGTAAAACCAAACGGAGAAGTTACAACAGTTAAACATTAATCTTTTCGTAAAAATTACATTTTTATAACCTTAATTTTTAATTTCATTTACGCCTCAGAAATATTCCATAACGACGTAATAAAAAAAAAAGGTTATAAGTTTTTATAAGCAAGTAATTTGGCGTAATTTACTAACACAATAATAAACGAGTGTTAATTACACACTACATTAAAAGTTCGAAATAAAATGTTAAAAATTTAATTATTCTTAAAATAACATTTAAAATCCACAATTAATGTGTATATGTGTGTGTACTCGCGTGCGTGTAGAAATGTATGATTAAATATTGAATGAAAAGGTTTAATTGTAAATGGTACCAGGAAGTATCGGTTACTGCAATATAAGAAAAAAAGGTTCTCATCTACGTAAGAACTGAATGAGATTAAAATATAACTTATTTTGATTGCTTTTCAACTTATACTTAAAAGAAGTACTGTAAAATAGGATATGGAGGGAAATTTGATGAAATTATAACCATATTCGGATGAAATTATTACGTTTAGCATAAAGCAAATATAAGTCAAAATTAAATTCTAAAAAACGTGCATTTATATTTTTAAGATAAATTTTATTCAAAAGAGGGGCCTAAAATCACAAAGGATGAGTGTAGTAACGAAAATATTAAAAATAGATTAGCGCTAAGTAGGGAAATTTTTAACTTGAAAAAAATTTGCTGTAGTCGAATATCTATCTGGAATAAATAAAAATAAATACAAAAAAATATTTTGTGTGTTGAGTTTTGCGACTATAAAATATATAAAAATCACTAAATAAAACATAGAGGCTTTTGAAAAATTATATTATTATTGATGAACGTTAAAAATTAGACAAATTATAAAAAGAAGAATATTTTTAGTACACCACTTTAAATGAGGATTTTTTTTTTGTTGTAGAAAAGAGTGAGGAGATAGGACTGACTGTTTGGTGAAACAACAATGTGTATTAAGTAATTAAATTGTTTACTCGAATAATGTGACGGCTTGTTGCATGCTATATTTTATTTTATTACATTCCAATTTGTTCGTCTCAACATCCTACATTCTCTATTATCTGATATTTACATCCTAATCTGTATCGTACGTTTTGGTCTTTCTCTTTTATTTTCTTCTAGAGCCAAATTCACGAAACTTGGATGCCTTAATATATGACATTTGTCATTTTTGTCTTGTTAATGCTTATCTTCTTCATTTTCTATGCTATCAGTTCGTCTAATTTTTAACTATCTCATATAATACTGTGTTTTAAAAGCCTACATTCTTAGTGATATATTTACACACAGACGCATATTTTTTCTGTTAATTAGGATATAGTGAAGATATGAAAGTTTGTAAATAGCTGCAAAAATACAATTTTACAGAAAATGTTAAACGTTCTGTTGACAATTCTCATCAAGCTTTGACAAGATATAATTAATAACAAAATTTGAAGTACGATTTTTATTTAAATTTTGGCGAGAAAGAGGATTATGAGACTTGTTTCACATACTGATTCTGTTTATGAGAATTCGAAAATAAAAACTATAACAAAATAAGAAAGTCGACCAACAAATGAAATTAGGGTCAATGGAACGTTATTGTTGGATTTTAATTTCATATTGCAAAAAAATAAGAAAGGCATATCTTTATACAGTATATTGTATAAAGTATATACTCCTTATTTTATCTGTAAAAAAATGAAAAATGGATCTTTTAAAATATTTTTTCTTCAAAAGTAAGCGGGTATTGATAAATTGATATATAGATAATATGTGCTTAAATAATTAACTTTTTATTGCCTTATATTTTCGAAAAATTTTCCTGTTTTACTATAAAATCGAGAAATACCAAGTAATTTCATTATTAATTATTCCAATTCGTTTGAGTTATTTGCATTAACGTAGCATTATGACGAGGATTATATTGACAGATACGCCTCTCATCATTCCCTCTTTCAAAGGATAAGCCTTTAGACTTGAGGGTAACGGTTGCTTGTAGACTAAGTACTTGGATTTACTGCATATCACTAGAGGATTTTGCAGTAGGAAAGCGTATAAAATTAGCGAATATATAAAATTAATTTCATTAAATCAATCTATTATTAGTTTAATGCAATTAAATTCGTTTGTGAAATTAACTAGTAAATATGAAGTAGCAAATTTGGAATAATTGCAAAACCGATTAAAAATAATAATTGTAAAACGAAATTACCAAATTCATTTAGATTTTAATAAAGTTTTGCTTCATTTTAAAATAAAAATTTTAGATAAAATTTTATCAAAATTGGGGTGACATCAGGGTGAAACGGTGGCACAAACTCCGTCACAAAACATAAATTTCGGTGGACATGGAATTTATTTTTTTTATTAGTTAACAATAGTTAACATTGTTAAGAATTTAATTAAACATTTTTTTGTTAGTTTGTTTCACCTATGTTTTTTTTTTTTTGTTTTTCACAGAATAGAAAATAACCTTATGAAAATCACCGGGTGTCAGTTCTTGTAGATTTCTCATTAACGAGTTAAAATTATATTTAGATTTTCGTTTATTGTTTCAACAATCGTCTCAACATAGTATAATGATTTATATCACAGTGTTGCCAAAATGTTTTTATAAAATCAACAAAGAATAATAAATTAAATTTCAGAAGACATTTGACTGGTTTATTCTATTTGTTAGTAAATACTGATACAACGGTATTTATTTTCGCACTATTGCAAAACCTTAACCAGTAAGTGAGTTTTCTGTAAAAAAATGAATACTAATAATTTTTTTTAAATTAATAAAATAACAATCGACACATTCTCTATAGAAACACCAATTTTTTTATGTACTTAAAAGACTGAGTAAAAAACATGCTTTTTAATCATTGAAGTGCGTAAAAATGATATTATATG
The DNA here is from genome assembly GCF_047948215.1 of Lycorma delicatula. Classification (NCBI taxonomy): domain Eukaryota; kingdom Metazoa; phylum Arthropoda; class Insecta; order Hemiptera; family Fulgoridae; genus Lycorma; species Lycorma delicatula. The sequence continues at coordinate 177,757,437 of NC_134457.1, forward strand.
TTCCATACATACCTAAGAATATATAAATTATATATGCTGGAAATAATTAACATTAATTGAATCAAAGGTATTCAACCCGTTCTTGACTTTTAATGCTCCAGATATTGTACAAAAAATAGTTTAAAAATATACACATTCTTCGTTCCATTAGCGTTGTTAATAAAAAGGCAGAGGTTCATAAAATTAGGCCAGTAATTAACATGAAGACATATTCACAATAATTTTTATTAAGTGGTTTATTGATTTATTAATAAGCTTCTGACGTATCAGAGTCTACCATCGCTTCTACTCAGGTAGTCAAAACGAACAAAGGACATTAACAGAAATCGTCCACGTAACTTGATAACGCCAGGTGACAATGTTTTTTGGCAAAACATGTTCAGGCTTGATTTTGGACGTTACGGTGATTCCTCTGTCACAAATGTTAATGTACCAGTACATTCTAGTGAAAATGTAGGGGAGAGAAGTAATGGAGTCAAGGTACCACTACCTCTTAACAAAAACAATAAATCTATTAATGATGATTTCTTCAAAAACTAATAGTAACAAATCGGTTAATCTGTCCCAGATGGCTGTCGAAATGAGGGGAAAATATTTTCTGCCAGTAGTGCTGGTCATTCCAAGTTGGTAGTTGCTATTGCTGGTATTTCTAAGAAAAGTAATAAGTATTTAATCAATCTAGTAGTTTGAAAGCCAAAATTAATTTAGTTTCTTCTCCTAATCAGAGGAGAAAAGCCCTTTTCATAACAAGTTACTTTCGTTACTGTCGGTGAACTGCAAGAACTGTTCGGCGATCTGAATCTGGAACATATTAAATACATCAATTGAGAACTCTGTATTCTTCGTAAAATCTCTTCTTACACATTGAGGTTTAGAACCAAGACTTTTGCGAGTATATTTCGCAAAATATTGAATCTATTTAAAAAAAAAAAAAAATTTTGGTTTACTCGCAAATTTAATGTTTGACCGATTGACAGATAGGACCTAAAGTCACTTTATAGTTTATCATTTCTTACATGTCGTAGAGAATACTCTACAATTTTTTCATAAAGTATTTCATTGTTGTAATCCTGCACCAAATAAAGTACATCCTCGTATTCCCGGGCGCAATATAAGACATTTTTTCTCTTTTATTTAAAATGTGCAGTCTATTTTTCCAACAGAGAGAACTACAATAACTGCAATAGACTATTTCAAGAGAATAAATTTTTCCAACCAAGAAAGAATTTTATTAATGATCTAAGAATAAGAAGTATTTTAAATGAATGAAATAATTGTTGTCAAACATTAATGTACTTCAACCTTACAATGTTATTTTTATTTTTATTTTCATTGGCCTTGTGCCGTTTTTGTTTTGTAAATAAATAAAATAAAATAATAAAAAATATCTTGAACTGAATAATATTGTGTTAAAGAAAGTAATTATTTTATTATTTAATTACAGGATTATTTCGAAAGCGCTCAACTATCATAAAATTTAATTGCAGTATAATATTACCGAAAGCTAGCATCGAATATTCCTATGGTTCCTTACTCTTAACTGTATCCTGTTTCCTTGCTCCACTCACACACACGCGCGCGCGCGCGGGCACACGTTTTCGTGTGCGCGCAATGTTTATTTCGTAATTCTATTGCATTTAATTTTTTATCGGTATAATTTATTTATTTTTATATTTTTCTTTAAATATTCTGTTTTTATTATAATCTAAAACAGAAATATTATTAACAGTTTTGAAATAAAACAATTTAATAATAATAATAATTAGTTAGAGGTAAATAGATTTATTTGGAAATATACACAATTCAGTTACATTTACGAATAATAATACTGGGTACAATTGTGATAGTGAAGGTTATATTAGGAATTCATTTTACGGTAGTAATTTGCGTAGTGATTAATCTTTACGAATGTTCTTTCGCTGTTAAAAATAATATTTTATAGTTTTCTAATCTATAAGATTAGAAAACAAAGATAAAAACAAACAAAGCTAAAAATTTACTACATACCCGTAATTTCAGTAAAACATTTGCATGCATATGTATCATTTAGATGCACAAGATATAAGATACAAGCACATTTTTACTAAACTACAATATATTTTAAATTAAAAATAAAAACCTTAGGCGTTTAAAATATAAAATACGGTTAAATGTTTAAAACGTTATTAACTATTACATATGCAATAGAAGTACAACTCATTTTTAGACTTACAAATCATAACAGAGTGCAAATTACGTATCTTATTTATAGATGAATATATATTTTTTTTAAACACAAGATGTACTTAGTACAGAAAAGCTAAATATAAACAAAAAAAACAAACTTTGTACAAATACCTTTTTTAAAAAATCAAGTTTTAAGAAAATAAAAAAATCTTATCAAGGTGAGTTTTAGGGCTTGAAAGACATGAAAATGGGAAATTTCGGAATAGATTTCGAATAATTTATAGAATTTATCTTAAAATTTCTTGCGACTTTCGTCAGATGTTTATATTGAATTTGAAAAGGATTTTGAATTAGTCTGGTGTGATAAAAATTTATCAAGTTATGGCAGTTAAAAGTCAAAACTTTTGTCAAGTAAAAATTCGAATTCAAAATTATTTGAAAATAAATGTCGAAAAAAGTACAAACTTACTTTTGTAAATTTTTTTGTTTGTTTATAAAATGAGTTTTAATTCATCCAGATATGATAAACTAAATTTTTTATAAAGAGATTTATTGCCTCTAAAATGAATTTTTATCATCCCCATGGAATAAAAATTAATCAGACTTTGAAGTTCAAGCAGTTAGTCCATACGGAATGTGTATTCAATTTCTGTATTTTACAAAAACTTTGCAAAGTATAGAATTCATCTTTTCGTTTTAGTTAATAAAGTTCAATTAGATTTCGTTTATTAAATTCCTTATAAATTAAATATTGGAATAAGAGAACTAACATAAATAAGTGAACCATTTTTCGTGCTTTAAAACTATTATCAAAATTTAAAAAAAACTTAGAACATTTGATTTCTAATTTAATTCATTCAAAGTTGTACCGTTGTACGAAAACGTGTTTTAAGATTATATATAACTAATTCTCACGAATGAACTATTTATAATTTTCTTATATATAACGATCTTAAACTATCACTACCTTACTCCGTATTTCGCTTAAATTATTAGCTATTAATATTAGATACATTAATATAACGAACTTATGTTTCTCGACAACTAACGGACGCATACGGATCATATTCGATTGACTTCGATATTAATAAACTAACTCTGTATTAAACGGCTTTAATTTCATTGAATATAAATTTCCAATCTGTGAATCTTGTTTATTTATGTTTAAAGAGTAAACGATTGCATCATAACACAACTCCACAGCGATGTATGTTAAGAAATCTTAACTATAATTAAAACCCCTATATATTTTTACAATCACAAAAAAAATAATGATGTACTTACTCATAAATAATATCATAAACATCATCGTGGAGTTAAGTTGCAATGGAATCCATGTTTACTTAATGAAATTAATATGAATAGAAATTAATGAAATTCACCAACCGGATGATTGTCTTTAGTGAAATTAAAATCGTTTAATACTGAATAACTTTATCAACGTCGATAAATCGTGTTAGACTCTATATCATTAGTTGTCGAAATATACTATATATAATATTGATATGTAAAAAATAATTTTATAATAATTAAAAAATATTTGATAATAAACGAAATATGGAGTGAATTATTGATAACTTATTAAAATTTTATTAATTGTAAGATAATAATAAATGGTTTTTTAATTAGTACGATTAATTATACATTCTTAAAAGATTTTTTTTTATAATAAGGGTTATTACACTGAATGTAGAAGTAACAGCAGGACCAGTCTCAGGATTCACTAATTTTAACTAATCTGGTATTTATCTTCATTATTGAAGTTAATAAACTGTTAATCATATTCAGCAGCTTAAAATAACATGAGATGCCTCCACATTTTTCTAAGTATTTTCTATTTTTTTTTTTTAAATTTCATATTTAATTCTATGATTCAATCGATCAAGAAACCAAATAATAAACATTAAGATTTTTTTTTTTTTTAATAAAAAATCTTGACTTATCTAGCAAAGATAAACGGATCACTCCGTCGTCTAGTCACAAGTTAAAGAAATTGTGACAAGAAAATCTGAATCTACGGAAATGGAGGTACAAGTTTTTATTGAGAAACCACCAGACGTAGAGAATATAAAACCTGTACCAATAGAGCCTCCAAAAGCGCAAAGATCAGCTTCGGTGAGAGCATCTATTTCAGCTAGACCCAGTACTGCAGTAGAGATAGAATCCAGCTCATCAGCCGCGGAGACATCATCGCTTATTAGTTTAGATTCCCTAGCAAAGATGCTAACAGCACCGACGAAACTTTCATCAACTGACGTCAGCCGCAGAACGTCACTGGCATCCGAAATAGAGGAAGACGATGCCATGTCTGAGGCCTCAGATACGCTGTCATCAGAGGTTGAGGCCGTCAGAAGAATGGAGAAACGGGGCAAGAAAGGGTAGCCGAAAGGAAAGCCTAGAACGTAATATTCTGGATTCGAAGTTAGAAGAACGTAAATTTTTTGAACATTTTTGATTCATAGAAATGTGAATAATTGAACCTTTTTTTTATTTTTATTTTTTGATTGGGATGGGGCTAATGTCCATAATAGTCGATGCCCCTAAAAACCTCAAAAAAAAAAAAAAATTAAACATTAAGAAACCTCAGTATACTCAGAATAGTTAAACATTTATCGTCAAGCCATTGGTATAACGAACCATAATATCTGAAAATTCACAAGTTAATAGATCACCGTATCAAGACAAAGAACGATGAATAATTATATCATTTCCGAAAAGAACACCACATTTTACTGTGTTTGTGTTTCTATAACTGTGAAATAACTATAGCACATACTTTTAAAAAAATTAAATTTTGTAAATAAGGATTTTTAATTTTATTTACCATAAATCTTTTATATCAATAGTAGCTCTCGTGTACATTAAATCGAGTTGGGAAACATATACAAAATGAATAATAATACCTTAAAATATGATTAAATAATTTTTTTAATTAATAACGCAGGAGCGATTTTTAATTATTTTTTTGACATGTGAAAAAATAACCATGTACATACAACTTGACTTATTATTATGTATGAGGGCATAAAACAGCTAGGTTTCTGCGATACGTGTTCAGGTATACAGGAAAGGAAAATTACTTTGGTAGAATGAACGCTTTTGATAGAACTGTCGTTTAATAAAGTGTGTATGTTTAGTAGTTTTTATTCAAATCATTCGCTTTCCGTATGCTTTGGAAATAAATGTTTCACTAATTAAAAAAAAAAAAAAAAGACTAAATAAATACAACACCGTTTGTAACATAATAGAAATTAGTTACGCTATTTTAACAATAATGTTAGTTTGACTGTTATGAGAAATTCGTTTTTTACTAGTTGTTTCACTTAAAAGTATTGTTCGTTTTCTACGTAAAATAATTGTTAAAGGTAGAAATCCGTATGTATTCTATTTCTCTATGTACTTTTCTCTCATTTTATGAAAGAAATTTGTTCAAAAAAAATATTTATTTTTCTAAGTAATTGTTTGTATTAATAACGGTTGGGTTTAGTGAGCTTGGTATTAATATTATGAACGGAGTAAAAAATTAGCTACTAAAGCAAATGGTTACAGAATATATTGTTTAGTTTTATTTTGTCTAAATTGCATTAATTAGACTTTTAACAACATTGTAGTTAACCTGTTCATACAGTCATTACACATTTAGAGTTTTAGAAAATAATTTTACTTATGATAGAAAAACAATAAATTTATGTGTATACGAATTAATGCACATTTGCAATATTTAATCTATATTGCTTTGCTATTAAAAACTTTTTCCGGATACGAAAGACTTTTCGTATCCCGTCAAACTTTTTTATAATTATTTTAACATTTAACTTGCAATGAATTCGAAACACGTAGAATAAGTAATTAAATAAGGCAACAGTCAATACCGTTTCTGTTAACTGGTGAAAATATTAATTAAAATTTACCATCTTTAAACAAATTAAGAACCCGTGACATTAAAAAAAAAAAACTTAACAAAGAACAAGTACAAAAAAAAAAACATAAAAAAAGGTTTTTAGCTTGGTCCTTCTTAGCTTGGTGTACGCACCGAGCTAAGAATATTAATATGATTTAAACTGCATTGAACATCTACTTTTATGAAGAAGGTTAAGAGGCAGGACAATTCGGATGATTGTGGGGACGTTCTTGATGCCGAATAGTTTATAACTTGTTGCTGTACTAGGGAATACCCAATATTTTCCTTATGATTTTACTTAGCCATTTCATAAGAACAGCGATGTTCGAAAATCTTGATACTCCTTACAACTGGGCTTTGTAAATTAAACATGTTTCAAAACGGGCTTTTAAAGAATTTGTTTCTATGTCGTAAACGATTCCCGATTTATGTCAAAGGTAACAAGTACTTTTTTTTTACTCGGTATCTCTTTTTGTTTTGTTGAATAAAATATGCTTTCCACCTTGTTTGTTTATTATAAGAAAAAGACTCTACTTATTATTCTTAATTTTATTAATTTATTTATTTTCAAGTTACATAAGTTTAAGAAATTTTTCCAAAGAATACTTTTAAAGATTATCGCAGAATCGAACAGAAAAATTCGTTTCGTCTTTCTTAAATTTATTAATTAAGCTAATAATATTGCATTGTTGTAATGAGTTTAAATAACATTAGCAATTAGTTAATTTTTAAAAAATTCTCTTTTTTTGTAAAAGCTAAGAATATAAATAATACTGTAATCTAAAGAATAATTTTATATCACAAACTTTTGTAAAATTTTGTTTTATTTTTTTATTTCTTTCTCTTAAAAATAACTGTAATTATAAAGGTTTTAGAAGCTAATTTTTGAGAAGCTTACTCAGTTTATGGTTTCCGAATTTGTTTCAATCAATTTGGCTTAAAACTTGCTTAATAATGTATATCATTTCGTATTTTTATTTTTTTTATTTTATTTTATTTTTGGAAGATTTATTTGAGAATATGTTATATTAAGAAGAAAAACATCAAAAAATATTTTTATTACAGTTCGTTGTGTCAGATACCAGTTTCATTATATTTTAAGTTCACTTGAAAATAAAATGTTATTATGTCAAAAAAATATATGATTTTAAATTATAACTAATTGGATTAACTTATAGTGCTTTTGAGAAACAATTTAATGTTAATACATAAAATTATTATTCCACCGAATCTATTTTTCAATAAGTGTTTGCCAGATATAGCTACCTAGAATAAATTTATAAAACGGCAGTAGAAAAATAAAATCCTTTTTTATGAATAATTTACCGTTTATGCTCACGATTGGGAGTGAAAATATAATGTGAAAATTTTTGTAGCGTAGGAAAATTACCAACGCTGATCAGGAATTCAAATTTTTTGTATTGATTTACAGAGAGAAAAAAATAGGAGGAACAGTTGCACATGAAACCATATTTTTTGTACTTAACAGAAGAATTTAAGGGATAAAATACCTAAATTATTCAATATTTTAAAAGGAAATATTTAATTTATAAAAACAATATTATTTCATGTTGAACTTAAATCATTTAAGTATCATTCCTAATGATTTAAGTTATTCATATTTTTGAAATACGCTGTTATTATATTTTTTATAATTTTAAAAATCGTGTTGACATTTCAGATTATTGAAGCGTTTAATCATGATAAATTTTTAAAAGAATTAACAGAATAGTGCATATTTAATTAAATAAATACCACGATTAAACGAGAGTTTTCATTTATATTCCTTTAAAGTCTCTTTGAGAAGATTAGATGCTTTTTAAACACCATAATTTAGTTTTTCTATTTAAACGAGTTTAGATAATTATTTTATCATAGACTAAACTTTTTGTTCTTTTCTTTTAGCACATATAAATTTATTAACATTTTCAAACGATTAGAGAAGGTGAATGAAATTTATGAATTACTCTTCATCAGTTTTTTTTTCTGTAAAAAATTTATTATCTTTTTTACTTATTTTTCGGTAATGAATGAAGATATAAGTTTGATTATTATTAGTTACATATACAGTTACATTATTACGGGTCCATAGAAATACATATTAATCAACTAAGATAAATTAAGGTTAAATACTCAAAATTGCGAATTGGGATTTTTAGGAATTATTGGGCAAACCCACCGGGTTCGTCTAATGGTGAACGCGTCTTCGCAAATAAGCTGATTTTGAAATCGAGATTTCCAACGTTCAAATCCTAGTAAAGGCAGTTACTTTTATACGGATTTGAATACTAGATCGTGGATACCGGTATTCTTTGGTGTTTCGGTTTCAATTAATCACACATCTCAGAAATGATCGACTTGAGACTGTACAAGACTACACTAAACCTACACTCATACATATCATCCTCTGAAGTAATACCTGACTGTGATTCCCGGAGGCTGAACAGGAAAAAAAAGGAATTATTGCGTAAGCATTGAACTTGTATTCTATTTAGTTTATTAGCAGTATTGTTTTTCAATTTAAATTAATAAATTAAAACGTGACTTCTAATTGATTTAATTTGTAAATACATCGAATTTTTAAACAGTAGATAATTTTCAATTATGGTTTGTGTTATAAAATACAGCAACCATTAGCCAAAATAATACCAAAGAATAGTCAGGAAGGTGAACCCCCTGGCTATTCTTTGGTATTTATGCATAATATTCATCAGTTATGGTAAACATCAGCACAAAGTTTACCTAGTAATAACATTTGGAGAACCAAGACTCACAAAACTATATAGATCCATTAAATTATAATTTGGCTTATGGTCAGTTTTGAGGCGATATATTGTCAAAATAAATTGAAGATTTAATTTGACGAGGTTAAACAAATAGTATATAACAAATAATGCATATCATATTTATATCTAATTTGCATAGATGGATAATTTAATGATAGCTGGGAAACTGATAGACTATTTATGTAATATTTACCTCGTACAAAAATGAAGTAGACTAATTTATTATCGATAATTTTTTTGATGTTTAAGAGTAATACAAGAACAAAGAGAATTCAAGAATGAATATAAATCATCTTTAATAAAACTTGCAGAATGAACGTTTTATAATCTTGAATTAAATTCATTTTAGTTATAATTGAAAAAAATACTTCTATGGCACGCCGTAAATATATATATATATATATATATATATATATATATACATATATATTTCTTTTTTTTTATTTAAAAATTTCGGATTCATGTTCCTCTCATCTGTAAAAACGTTTGTGGAAGATATTTTTATTGTCGAATGAAAATTTCAATCTATTTCGTCATTGCTTTGATTTATTTTCTTGAGATTCATTTCAATAAAAGATGAAATGTACGCATTATTTATGGGAGGAAATTTTAAAAATGTTTTTAAATTTTCTCGTTAATTTCTTCTTCGAAAGAGGATCAAATTTGAGTTTTAAATATTTAACTCTTATTTTAATTTAAAATCTCATAATTCCCTTTCAAATGGGTACCAATTTTAAACAACATTTTATTCTTATTCTTGGTGCTTATAAACAAAAATATATATATATATATATATATATATATCTCAATAGCAACAATTCAAAATCTGAACAGTAATGAGAAAATTAACTGAAAGAAATCACATAAAATGATTGCACTTTTTGATATTATATAAAAACTATCCGGTTAGGGGTGGTTTCTTGCTTCTCTTGCCTTCCCTTCCATTGAGTTAACACTTGTCTTTCCTGTGTTAACTGAAATCAAGTTTGTGGGAATAATATTGTCAGATAAAAATTAAAACCTGTTCAATTTATAAAAACTATCAGTGTTTTGTAATTTCTTCAGAGAAAGAGTTTGGTCAGCACAGGACCCGAAAGTTTGAGTGTTCTGAAAAATATGGGTTGCAAAATAATCGGCCTTCATCTTAAAAATAGTAGTTATATAGGTGGTTGGTTACTCGTATGAAGAACGAGTTAAACCCGAATGTTAGCGATACCCGACAAACATTTCCTCTAGGAAGTGACCGTACTTCGATTCTAATTTCTTAATAACTTATATCTAATATCTTAATAACTTTTATCTTATACTTTCACTCAAATAACCGGAGTCAGGTGCAGCCAGTCGCGTTCGCACATACAGTAACAGTGGTTGTGTTGGTTGAACCACCGCGGCCGTTTACTGTTGCACGCCTTAAAAAATCGAAATTAAAAAGAACCCGAAAATGATTTTTAGATATTTATCTGAAGAGTATTTGCAAGCCCAATTCGAGTAAATATCTGGTTTATTATAGTCAAAAATGGGAAAAATTTACAATCATTCCAAACCTTCATCCCTTTCAATGTAGAATTTTGAAAAATTTTAAAAATTTGTTTTTAGATACTCACATGAAGATTACACGCACCAGAAATAAAGTTAATATCTTCATTTGTTAACGAGAAATACAAAAAAAAAAAAAAAAAAATGGAAAATTTCATGTTATCCGATTTAATTCTTTAAAATCGGAATTTCAAAAAAATCCTTTCTTAGTGTGGATTTACATCGTAATTAAAACGCGTATAAAAATTTCATCTATTTATCTTTAATAGTTTTTGTTGTACATTGATTATCAATCAGCAAAGACATCTTGTTTTATAGGTACAGATTTTACTAAATTCTAAAATTTATCTAACTTAAATATATTATATTATGGTAATCTCATTACTACATTTAGAGGTAAATGTAGTTCCAGATAACTGATTATAATTATTTCAATAAATTAATAGCAACTTGTATTTGTTTAACATTTAAAATTATGAATTAAGTATACATTTAACATATATTATTTTATTTTGAGATTACTATTAGATCCCTTATTAAATATTGCATAGTAGTACTTTCCAAATTTTTAATGTTCTATTTTTTTTTTTAATTATTTATATAACCTTAATATGTGTTACTGTTTTTTTTTTCGTATAAACTTGTAATACAAATAATCTGTTTTACCTAAAGTTATACGAGATCTTAAGTCTTAGTTATTTCAAAACAAGTTGTTGCAGAATTACTCCAAACAGCTTATCTAGGGGCGATGACCAGATCGTAATCGGATATTCCACAGTACACCCCGCAGAGTGGAATCTGTTGGCTAATTTAAAGATTAAAACAATTCTCTCAGTTTATCAAAGAACAGATTTGTCAGAATTTGGCAACGATAAATAAAGTCGGTAATCCTTTGATTATAAAATACTTTTAATATTTGTTTCTTATTGTTTAATATTTGTAGTAGACTATTTAATTTCCTCCAGATTATTAAAAAGAATTTATTTCTTTTCTTTTGTAGGCATGAAAATCAATGTGATAATTGTCAATGTGAAAATAATGTGTTAAATCATCAATTAGTAATGTGAGATGCTGTAGGGTCCCTCTAACAAGCATACTAGTAGCACTAATAATAAATTCACAAGCAACTGTTAAAAGAAATTTAGATAAAATATTTTTAAAGATTAACTACAAATAATATTTTTTTTTAAATTAACTTTTAAAATTTATATATATATATATATATATATATATATATATATATATATATATATAAATTATTATTGTAGAGTGAACAATACAACACAAAAAAATAAGACCATACGAGACACAGGGAACGTAAAAAGTTAAAAAAATATATTATCCTTAAACAGAGAAAGTTTGAAAAGAATTTATTGAAAAAGTTACTATATGAATTACAAGTTACTGTGCAAAAAGAAACATTGAATTTTACTGTGTGGTAGTTCGAACATAGAATATAAATCAAATAATATATAGATCTTATTTTAAAACTATTATTGAAAATAAGACGTCAATTGATGTGTGTATAAAACTGTTTACATGTTATTGTTTTTTTTTTTTGTTTTTTTAAAAAGAAACAAAAATGTTATGAAAATAAAAAAAAACAATTTAGATTAACAAGATTACACTTGCCCTATCTGTAATATTAAAATAAATGTATATATTTCTTTAAAATTTGAACGGAATAATGTTATTTCCGTAGAAGTGAGTAAACCTATTGAAAAAAATAAACAGTTAACAGTTTCTATAAGATGAGTTGATTGAAATATTTTTTAAAAGTTCTAATTTATGTCAAAATATTGTAAATATAGTCTTTTTTCTTGAAAAGTAGATTAACGTTTAACAACTAACAAAAAAATACATGTTCATTCACGGTATTAGAAATAAAATTATAATTTCGCTCGTATAAATCCGATGTAATCTTATCGACAAATAAAAATTTCCAACAAATGTAGAGAATTTAATTTTGAGAAGATGTAAATAAAATAAGTAGTATGTAAAGTTAATATATAAAAAATACAAGTTTAAAAACTTTCACTATAATTCAAAACGACATAAACCATTTATTGGCAAATATGCCAATTTTGGCATATTTTTGCCGCGTGGCAAAAATATAGTAAAGATTTAAACAGACCAAAAATCCTCCTCATACTTTATTATAAAAAAATTAAGTACCTCGGGGAAAACATCTCTGAAAGAGAAGCAAAGAAAACGAAAGAGCACACAAACTGGAACTCGCATATCAACTCACCGGAAATATATACGTTAAAAAATTAATTTCCGTAAACATCATGAGTCCCTAATACAAGACCGTCAATCAGCCCGAATGCTTACATGGGGTAGAGTCCCTAGGATTAACAAAATAGTGCATTCAAGTACTTTAACAGAACTTCAGCATGAAAGAAAGTTCGTCAAGAAAATACTTCTCCCAAGAAAAAACCGATGATAACTACAAACTCTACACATACTGTGAAAAATTCACCAATAAAATCGTAAACGAAGAATCCAATTCTATGGCCACATTTCTCTCACGAATGGCAGTAAGATTCACAAAATTACGTATATAAAAATTCAAAAGATCAATAGATATTTCGGCGACATCCGTAAAAATATATAAAAAATAAACATCACTGATGAAGAAGTACAAAACCAGAACATAGTTTGAGTGATATTAAGAATTTCAATGTGTTTCATGAACTAACAAAACAAGTAAGCTACATATTGGCGTGGCCTGTGGAGAGAAAACAGCTCTGTTTACAAAAAAAAAAAAATTAAATTACCGGAGTAAAAAGATTAATAATTATACGTAATCTTGTTCACTGTTAGTTCACGTAGATGACCTAATTCAAGAAAAAATTAAATTATAAGAGAATTTTTTTTTTTTTTTATGAGTTGCCAATAAGTTTTATGAATTATACGTGAATAATTTTGAGTTGCTCTTTACAAAAATTATTTTAAAAATTATATAAATTATTTTGTTACTGATTAAAAATTATTTTCTACTTTAATTCTTTTACATGCATTGGTAAATTTGTTTTAATAATTGTTAATTATAATGATTAACGTTTCCCAATTATTCATTTTTTTCTGTATTCTACAGTTACGGTGTAATTTTTTTTTTTCAATTAATTCTTCATGAAAGCAAATTTGTATTTTGTTAAAATCTTTTTTTGATGCTTCATTTTGCATTAGCTGTGTTTTTTATGGAAAATAAGAAACTAAAACCATTAAAAAACACTGATGTGCAAGTATCAGTAAAAAAACGACTCAACCATAACATGATAAACGTAAGGGGAAAAAATTGAGCAGACAAGAGATAGACATTGTCGAAACCTAAAAGATAGAGATTATCGAAACCTACATATCAGGTTTGCCAAATCTAGTTGTAAACATCTTAACCCTACTATTAACTATTCGTATCTGTCTATGTAACACTAGGAAAACTTGAACAAAGATTTTATCAAATAATATATGAGAATAAAGAAGATCATAAAAAACTATGACCCAGAAGAAATAATAACCACATGGTATAAATATTGTAATGTGAAAATCAGAAAATGAAACATTTCAGATTTCAGATACTTTTACCCAATAACTTAGCGTAAAATTATTTAAATAGAATTTCAAATCAGGTTAATTAAATTGATAATGTAAATATTTTCAGATTTAAAAGTAACCAATTTGGATTTTGAACACATTTCTCTACCATGATAAGAAACATTAAAATTATTATGGGCAGGTCTAACTATAAGATTAATTAATTGTAATATTCAGTACTAGCCAGATTCACTTGGTTGATTCATAGCAAGTGTAGATTAGATATAGTATAGATTAATTCAATTCTAGAAAAAATTCATAAAGTTTAATATACGATTCGAGAACGATAATTATTGATTATTTTTTTTAATATTAACAATTTCCTTGAATTTGCCGTTATAAAATATAACTTATTTTGATGAAATTCCTGTGTATTATTGGTTTTGCGTGAGCTGTTGCTCGGTATTCTCTTCCGGCTAATAAAGAATAAAGAATTTTTCATCTCGCTTCTAACGTTATTTTTGCTGCAGAGGAATATCCTATATATTTTTCAAGAGATGTATGAAAAGTATCCTAAGTATCCTGTATTGTTTAAAATAATGCATATCGTTGAAGGAGTTGCGTATAGAAATCAAGCATGTGTCTACCTTTTCATTCTGTAATATATGATAAAAAATAAATGTAACATTTGATGGAACTCTTCTTTAGTGTAAATAACTCATCAGTGCATTTATTGTGTAAAATTATTTGCAATTTTTAATTTTTTTTATTTTCTCGGCACGGAGTTAGAACTTTGTCAGTAAGAGGCGATGAAGTCAACGAACTGCGTATACAGTTCAAAATATGACCTAATAGTGAAATAAAGATGGGAAAAAAGTAATCGTGAAAACATTATATTTCAGTAGTAATAAAGAATACTTTCAAAAATACCTCGAATTTTATTAGATAACTTTTTTTTCCATTTGATGAACCGCGGGACTCGAATATATCATTTTATTAATTTCTGAATGTACCTTTACGAATCGCGCTGCTAGATAGCAGTAGATAGTACTACGTAGCGTACAAAAACTTTATCAACTTTTGTACTTCATTTATATATAATGCATATCACATCTGCAGAAATAATATAATTATTATGATTATTCGTTGTTTAATAAATGAAAGGTAAGAGTTTTGTAACAAAATTTTTATTTTTTTAATTTTTTGCTCATTATATGGAACGCTTAAACATTATTGTTTATTATCTATTATTGTATATATATTGTCTATTACCTTCATTTAACACGTATTTTTTTTAAAGAAAATTCTAAATTAATAACAGATTTTGATAATAGAAATTTAGTGTCTTACCTTTTTTGATATCAGTATCGTTTTATTAAAAACAGTTTTATTTATATTAATGATCTATTTGTTTTTTGAGCGGAAGAAATGATATCTGCAAGACTCTTACCGTACGGTTTACAATTTCATTGTAATTTTTTGGATTACAATATTGACATTAGGTGGTTATTTTTTTTTATTCTTTTTTTTATTCTTATACTCTTTTTCTTTATTCTTTACTCTATTCTTATACTCTTTTTTTTATTCTTATTTATTACTTGATAAAATTTAGTTAAATTTTCCTAGTGTTACAGGTACGAATAGCAGTAGGCTTAAGATATTTACGGTAAACTGATAGGTAAATGTATTTTGTAAAGAGGATATTATTATATAAAGATGATAGGGAAGAGTATGGAAGTGAGTTGAGAAACATTGGTCGGGTTGTAAGGACGCAACACTCATCATCATCTTCCTATCCACCTTCGCTTACTCAAACTTACTCTTTCGCTCGTTCTATCTCTCTCTTTACACAGGATCAATATTTCCCTTTACTCTGCCGTTATATCCTCCCACCGACATCTAAACATCTGACGACATTCACTCGTTCGACATGGTAACGCAACTGAAATTTCACATCCTTAACCTATTACTTTACGGAGAATATTGCATATTTCAGTTTAACATAATACATCGTAAATAATATAACTATGATAATATTAATATATATTTATGAATAAATTCTTAATTTACTTACTTAATTTTTTTTTTAATATATATTTTAAATGAATATTGTTATAATTCATTGACAATGTTTTTATAATTTATCAAAAATAATCAATTACAGAATATTTTATAGTCTGGTTTTATAAGGGAAAACCAGTAAAACGAATTTCAACAAAATCTCTAGTGTGTTTTTATAAAAAAGCAGAAAAAAATTATGCTCATTTATTTTGTGTATGAGATATTCAAGCTCCATTACTTCGATAAATGAATTGAAAAAAAAATCTATTAACGAACCTTTAAACGTAATCTTCGGTCTATATCTCATGTATTTAAAGCTCTTTCTCTTCATTATTTCGACAAATGATAGGCTTTAAAAAAATATTTATACCACTTTACCCTATGTATATGTACTGTCTTTGTAATTTTGTTAATAAAAATTTTTAAAATTTTTGTAAATTTCGATTTTTATTAGAAAAGAAGTGCTTAGAACCGGAAAGTAAAGTACGCATTGTTAAAAAAATTGGCAAAAAAATTGCATAAATATGTAATGCATTTGCAATAAGTTTACCTTTATCATTATATTGAAACCACCAGGGACATATGGCATCCAACTATGGAGCTGTAAACAAGAAAATGTTGAAATCATAAAGCGTTTCAAAACAAACTAGCGAATCGTACAGCTGAGGCGGCAAGGTTTCGTAAAACCAGTGAAATTGAATGAAAGACCAAAATTTAACTTTTGGGTCCACGGTACCGAAAAAATATACCTTTTTAAGTCTGAAATATGAACTTTGGCTAAATGACCACGTTAACCACACTTGGCCATAAAAGTTCTGGACAACGGTGAGAATATTATAAAATTTATACGGCTACACTTTCTGGACCTTAGTAACTATAGTGTGATTACATCCGCTGAAGGTTGTGCATTAATAAGTCATAATAAAAATACTAACAGTAAATCAAATTTTGAAACAAAATATATTTTCGTTTCAGTGGTTTAACGAATTATACTGGTTAATGAGAAAAGTGATTTTCTAAAAAAATATTCACTGCTCACTGTGACCAAACAGGTATAATATTTCTTGCATACATTTTAAGTTAATTTTTTTTTTAATAGTAATGAACTAGAATAAAAAAAGATTAAAAGCATAAAATGCAATAATTTTTCCCGGGTTGCCGAATAATACCCGCCTTGGTATAGTACCTCGGTTAGGAGTAATTATTGTTGTATACAAGTCGCTAGTTCAAACACTAAATAAATATAGACATTGTTCACTTTGTATTTATGTAGGCACCTTTAATCTTTGAATAAATGATACAAAGATTATGTATAAGTACACCTGATTATATAGATGCATAATTTGTTTAATCACATTGTTGAACAGTATATGTAATTTACTGTACGTATACGTTAACATAATGAAGTGTAAATTTTGATTAAACAATAGCATCTCGACCTTTCATCCGAATGCCTCGGTTTCGAATCCCGATCAGGCATGGCATTTTCACACGTTACTAAAATTGTCATTCATCTCATCCTCTGAAGTAATTACTTAACGGTGAACCGGAGGTTAAAAAAAAATAAAAATATAGCATTCTCTAAATATCAGCTGTGAATTCGGCCAACTGAATTATAACAACTTTATATACTTTTGCATGAATAAGAAGAAAATATACGTAGTTGTTTATTTACAATTAATGAGGAGGAAATGATAGATGACTGAACACCAGGCTCAAAATTTAAATGGGTGGAGAGATCACTCGTCACCCAACTCACAAAAGTGTAAAAGGATTAAAATGAAATAAAAAAATCATACCAATTTAAAACGTTTTGCTCAGTTACTTTGATATGACATGAATTCAAACCTTTGCTTATTTAACATAAGGTCTCAAAATAAAACTGAAAAATCTGAAATTAAAACATTTCTGGTGAATGAGTTGAAATATATATAAAATTATAGATGCTCCATCTTTAACTACTAACAATATCTGCAGTTAAAGGTTATCTATTTTATAAAAAGAAGCCTACTTTGATAAAATTTGTTCTCAGATTTATTCCGATAATATTTTGTTTATAGTATAAACAAAATTTTATAATACTATAAAATCATTTTCATTTTATTTTAAAACTTCTTAAATAACAGCCCAAATAGATATTAATTTATGCCCATTTAAATACAATTATTTTTAACAGAAATTTTGCTATTTTTGAACTTATGATCACATTAGGAAATATATAAAACTTTTGCGTTGTTCTGTGCAAGTAAACTAAATTTCCGTTATTTCATTTTGTTTCCTTTTCTTTGCTCAAAATCATACACAGTCATCATGACCCTTAAAGTAGATAACGCTATCTGAATACGCCCAAAATTATTGTCATCAATAGATACCACAGATAAACAAACTTCAACGTTCTATCTTGCAGCATCATAACCAGCCATGCTTCTAACTTGCCCTGCACAACTTTTTTTGACAATAAATTGAGTGTAACTCGAGAATAACTCGAACAAGCTTCTTCAAATTTTCACCATGCACAACTTCAGATACGTTACTACAGCAGCATATCTAAATTTCAATGAAATTGATCTAGTATTTAGGAGATTTTTGAGCCACAAAATTTTATACATAGGCCTATATGTGCGCTCGCGCGCTTGTGTGTGTGTGTATTTCGCGGTTTCGCTCGCAAAATACATAATCAGAATTACAAACATAAATTACCGTCACAGTGTTACTAAATCTAAATATTGATTCGGTAGCGGTAGCATAAAACGGTAAAAATATAAAAGAGTTCGTGTTTTTTTACTCCTTAAAATATTAAAATTCAAAAAAGCTGAAAATGGTTTTTAGAGATTTAGGAATAATATGTGGTTTTTAGGCATAAGAAATACATTTTTCTTGTTGAGAAATTATTTTTAATTTAGTAAAGAGATTTATGCGTATGAAGTGAGACCAAAGTTATTGTTTTTACTACTACTACTACTACTACTACTACTACTACTTCATCTTTTTCTGTTTAGCCTCCAGAACCAACATAAGGTATCCATCCTCATTCATCCTCTGAGGATGAATGAGGATGGATACCTTATGTTGGTTCTGGATATGTATATATGTCATATGGATATGTATGAATTTAAACGAGGTGTAATCTTGTACAGTCTCAGGTCGACTATTCGTGAAATGTGTGGTTAATTGAAACCCATTCACCAAAGAACGCAATGTAGAATTCAAATCCGTATAAAATTAATTGACTTTACTAGGATTTGAACCGTAGAACTCTCGATTTTGAAATCGGCTGATTTGCGATGACAAGTTCAACACATGGACTAACCCGTTGTTTCCTACTACCACTACTGACCTCGAAGGAGATAACACTTGCCAAGTGACGGATCTAAACGTCACAACACTCCCTCCGTTCATAGGCCAGAGGGGATTTACCAGAGGTCATCTTTTATGGGGGCTCAAGACGTATTCCATCTTGCTTCAGTCAGGATGCCGCCAATGCGAATGCCACAAGCGACATTCCCATCAATGTAAGACGTCTATACAGATTCCACTACTAACACAAGTCTTAAGCAAGACTCTACTAATTGGACCGATCGGCGAAACCCACCCTACGTTAGAGTAAGCCCGAAACGTAATTCCGACGAGCATGCAACAACCAAACAACAAAAACTCCAATTAGACCAATAAAACCAAAACTTAAAAAAACAACTAAGTACAAAAACACCACACATTAACAAAAACAAACATAAACCCCCCAAAAAAGGACAACAAAACAATTAACTAAACACTAATAAACCAAAAGGTTATCCTATAACTCACAACAAAATTTATTCTACTACCACTACTAAACTCTCTTTTTTGTGTTTAGCGGACGACCATTCCTGAGATGTGTGGTTAATTGAAACCCAACCACCAAAGAACAACCCACTGGGTTGGTCTAGTGGTTAACGCGTCTTCCCAAATCAGCTGATTTGGAAGTCGAGAGTTACTGCGTTCAAGTCCTAGTAAAGCCAGTTATTTTTACACGGATTTGAGTACTAGATCGTGGATACCGGTGTTCTTTGGGGGTTGGGTTTCAATTAACCACACATCTCAGGAATGGTCGAACTGAGAATGTACAAGACTACACTTCATTTACACTCATACATATCATCCTCATTCATCCTCTGAAGTATTATCTAAACGGTAGTTACCGGAAGCTAAACAGGAAAAAGAAAGAAAAAGAAAGAACCACAAAAGAACACTGATATCTACAATTTAGTAATCAAATTCGTATAAAAGTAACCACCTTTACTAGGATTTGAACCTTATAACTCTCGACTTCGTAAATCAGCTGATTTGCAATGACGAGTTCACCACTTGATCAGCCCGGTGGGCTTCTACTACCACTGCTACTTACTACTACTGCTACTATTAATTCATATCTAACCCTTATTTTATTTTTTTTCAAAAAAATTAAGAGGCTTTGAAGCCTCTTTCAAAGGTGGTTTTGAAAGAGTTTTCAAAGCCACCTACGATAGAAATTTCAATTCAACTTCGGAAAAGTTCATTTATAGTTGAAACTCTTTATTTATTTAATTTTTCTTAAGTGGCTATCTTTTTATTAATAGGTTTTAGCTGTAATAGTGATGCCTTCGTTTATTTGTTAATAAATTCATACCATTTTGTTTAATGTAATTAACCAAAATTAATTAATTAATTAGTTTTCATTTTTGAGACTCGTTTCAAATATTTTTTCTACTAGAAGCTTTGTTTGGAGTTATGTTAATGCTTATTTTGATCATTTAATTATTATTTTTTATTATATAATAGAGTTCTATATTTTAATTGTAACATACTGAGTCTTCTAAACAATTACGTTACTAGTAATATATTAGGGGAAAGGAACTGCCCCTTAACTCATAACTCTGGGATGTGAATACTTTTTATATTTTTTAGGTTTTTCGTATCAGCTCATTCACTTGATAGAATATACAGGTATGTAATACCTTTTAGCAGTGTTTAATGAGAGATTAATATTTTTGAATATTTTCCCTTTTCCTAATTAGTATTCGTTTTCTAAGAAAAGTGTACTTTTCTGTAATCAAAATTTCATCAATAAGTAAAACATTACTTTAAAAGAAAATTATGGTTTTTTGTTTCTCTTATGAACACGTTTATATTGTTCATTAATGATCTAGTAAACTGAAAGAGAATCAATATATTTATTATACGTTCTGTTTAATAGAAAGTATATTTTTTGTATTAAATTTTAATTTTTTTTCTTCATGTTTATTTTATTCTTCCGAGAAATTAAAAATAAAAATCATGCAATATAATCCGTATTGAATATTAGTGAACGGTGAAAATGTTATTTATTACTTATATTTTAAAACTTTTTATATTTATGAATTAATTCTATCTCCTTTTTATAAGTTTTAAATTATAATAAATAAATAACTTTTCATCTTTTAAATTTAATTTGTTCGTGTTCTTATATAATTATCCTAATAAAATTATATATTTATTTTTTTGATAAATAACGACATTTTCGCTTAGGTTTTGCGGTGTAGTGGTTTAAATCAAATTAGATATTTACAGGAGGTCGCAGATTAACGAAGCTAACGGATAAAATTAGATTATTTCCACTTTCCGGTTTATTACTGCTTGATCAAGCTCCTGCCTACAAAAATATTAAAAAAAAAGAAAAAAAAATATATTTTTTTTTTATAAACACAGCATTTCTCTGGTTTACGATCTAAAAGGATTTTTATGGGTTTTCTTTTATATCATAAAATAAACCTTTTAGTCGATCAGCAAATCTTAAAACCGGTAACAAATATGAAAAATTTTAATTATTTAAAAAATGAATACAACAAAATTGTTATTTCAAATAATTAAAGAAAAATTGCCGTTTAAAAAAAATAATTACTA
Source organism: Lycorma delicatula (assembly GCF_047948215.1). Taxonomy (NCBI): domain Eukaryota; kingdom Metazoa; phylum Arthropoda; class Insecta; order Hemiptera; family Fulgoridae; genus Lycorma; species Lycorma delicatula. The sequence goes on from NC_134457.1 coordinate 177,779,322, forward strand.
CAATAACGTTAAGGATAAATAATATAAATCATTATTCCAACGCCTACGCTGGACTCAACCCAAAGCCAGTATTGCTTCTCCGTATTATAGACAGTAAATTTTTATTTATTTTTTAATGTGATTAAATATTAAAAATGACTAACCTGTTTTTTATATACTAAGTGAATAAGATGTACAAGACAAATTAGGTTTTTTGTATTCAAGTTATTTGTGTAAATTTTTTGCGTGAAAATATGTTATCACATTCTTTTGCAAGTCTATGCAAACCCTTCTCTCTCAGTTATCCGTAATTAAAAAGGTTTATTCTTTGGAAACTTAAAAACGTTATTTTTTTTTAATCATTCTCTTTTTTCCTTTCTTTTACAGCTCTTATACGTTACAAAAAAATTGGTTTAACTTAGTCCATTAATAAAAAATTTAAATGATAACCCGGTGAACCTCACTTTGTGAAATGTGCGGAATATAATCTCATAATTTATTAATTAGAAAAATCGTTTTTTAAGCAGATAGAACAGAAAAAACAAAAACCAATCCTTCATCACTTTTATTCATGTAACCTGTTTGCAGCTATAGCTTATGTTAGGATTATTAACGCAATATTTATAGAAATTATGGAAATTTTGTGTTTCAAATTATAAAATAATATTTAAGTTAGATTTGAGAAATAATCATCCTTACCAAAATACTTTCTTCTTTAATAGTTTATATGCAGCTCACCTAGAAAAAAAAACGAAAAAACATATTAGAAATATCTAAAAAAACGGTTTTCTATAATCTTACTTATTAATATTTTCTAAAAAGACAAATTAGTTATTTTATTTTTTTTTATTTATTAAAAAATACATATATATTAATCTGCTTTTTGTATACAAACTAAATAAGATGTAGATGACAAATTTTATGTTTTGTAATAATTTTAAATATAATTAACCTTAATATGTTTTTACAACAAAGTACTGAATTCTAAATTATTGTGATTAGTTCGTTAACCAATAAAAACAATGTGTTAGTCAAGCTGTATTATCAGATATCACAGCAGGCGCTTAAACTTTTATTTATTACATGCTAATAAGACCTTATTTTGATTATTTATTTAATGGAGCAACTAGAAATGCTAATAATAATAATATAATTTTTTTTTTTTACTTTAAATTTTAGTGTCCGTAAAATAATGCAGATGCCCAAATCCGTATAAAATTCACATTGATTAATTTATTTATAGAAATCATTTTAATTTTATTACTATAATTACTTTATTTTATTTGAAATAAACTTAATTTAACAAACGTTTGTTATTATTTTATTCATTTTACGTTTAATGTACAGATTAGTATCATTACAAGGTAATTTTCTATTAAATTAAGATTTCAGTACTGCCCTACACTGGATATATTACTAAGTTTATAGTTTAAATTTATTAATGAGAATGTATACAGGAAATTGTTAATGATATAATTTAAAAAAAATAGGTTGTCCTGTTTCCACGAAAGATTTAAAAAAAAGGAAAACATAATATCTTGCATGAAGTGTAAACTTGCATGACGTTAAGCATTATATCTGCACGATATTATGCATAGTATTATGAACTAGTGTTCGTTGCAATGAAAACCAAATCTTTATTATATGAATAGAGTTCAGTGATTTAACATAAAGTAATAAAATGTTTAGGTCTAATAAAATATCATTGATTGAATGAATGAATTACAAAATATGTTTTGGCTCACTCATTATTTTTATTATTGCTTTTTTTACTTATTGATAATAATACCAACATTTATTTAACGTAAAACATTTCCATTTCATTTCATTTACATTTCAGTGTAAACTTAATGCACTGAAAATTAATCGACTAATTTCCTGACTTATATTATAGAATTAGGTTAAGTATCAAGACCTACAGAAGGAAAAACAAAATACCAGAAGAAGTTTTATTTCTCGGCTTTTTGAAGCTCCAGATAATATAAAGCTAAAACCTTCGTTAAAAGATTATGTATGTAAGCTCGTTTTATTTGATATAATTGGCGTTTACTTATCTTAACACAATAAATTAATCTGTAGTTTACTTAACTTGATCTAATAACTTAGCGTAGCGTTTACAAGATTAGTATTGACTTAGATTAACTGTTTAAACTATAACTGTAAAATATGTTGTGGGAACTTTTATTACAGGATTGATTCTTTTAGATACTTCTGAAAACAGAAATGAAGAAATGGGGGGATAATAAGTGGACATTAGACTTGTAAAACAATTATTATTTAATGGTGCATTTTTTAGGCTATAAAAACATCAAAAACATATTAAAAATATTTCACACTATGGCTAATAAAATTTAATTTTTATAAAACAAAAAGAATTGAAAATTACAAAATTTAGAACACTTTAATTGAAATCTATTTTGATTTTAAAACATCTTAGTAATAAACTATAATTATTCAAATATTTTCCTACTTCTGTATTGTTAAACAGAAAAACAATCAGCTAATCAAATGTTGTTTTATTTAATACGTTTCTATAAAAGAGACATTCGTAGTTTTCTACCTTTATCAGACAGTATGAAGATAATATACCCTACAACCAATTTGATTTTAAGTTTACATAAAATTAGATTTTCTTCTTTATCTTAGACCGAAGTCTAGCGGTAAATAATTTCGACTCAATCATTTTGCTCTTTTGCTGTAAATTACTATCGGTTTATCTGTTTTTAGAGAGCATATTAGAAAAGGAATGAATTTCATTTTAAAAAAAAACATACGTATTAATAAACTATTATGATGGGAACTGTAATAGTAATAGAAAAGTATTTTCTTTTGATAACAGTCATTAAATAACTAATGACTAAAAGTAGTATAAAACCTTATTTATATAATTTTAAGAGAAGTTAATTCTCAAGCTTTTCAATAGCGTTGCTGGAAGATTTAGTTACATTGCTTTTAGCTTTTTCTATGGATAAAAAAGGTTGAACGTAATAAATATACATAGAAATTAAAAATTAAAAATATAATAAATTACATTTTGTTAAAACGTCAGAGAAGTATCGAAATCATTTCCTCCTTAATAAGTTAGTTAATAACAATGAAGAAACACTAACCGAAGATTTAACTTTTTTTTTTACAGAAATTAAACTTTCGCTTTATAGAAGTAAAATTTAAAAAGAAGGCCTTGTATTAAGTATATATCAGTTACACCTTTTTATCTAAAATTAACATTTCTTTTTATTGACTTCGATTAGTAGTGGAGAGTACTCTTTTCAAGGGGGGGGGGGGCTTGTGTTATATTAATATTAATTTTATGTTATTCAATTTTCATAAAGTAATATATTAACTAACGCAAAATATAAATTCAAGAAAAGAGTTAGTTTATCGCAAAATATGTTAAAAAAATTGGGTGGCTAACGGCAATATATTTATTATTATGTAATATGAATTATATGTTCAATACATTTAACATACAAACAAATCAGAGTTCTAAAAAAAATTAATTGAACGTTTAATAAAAATCAATATTCTTTATTAAGAATTTTTTATGTTCCAATTATTTAATTGCATCCAACAAGTTAATAGGGAAAAAATAAATAGCGTATTTGCAAAGACTTATTTTGGATATCACTGATCATTTCATAAACTAATGAAAATGTAAAAACTGACTTCGGAATTTAAGTTTAGACACATCCAGTTATCTTCAATTTAAAAAATAATTGATTACCTTAATTGTTCAAACTATGAATAAGATTTACATCTGATATTTTCCATCTTTCAAAAAAATTCTGTTTTAAATAATACCATACTGTAATAAAATTTTGGTATAATCAGTAAGAAAGTAATAATCAAGGTTTTTGTGTAGGTCATCAGAAATTGCATGGCTTTTGTAAGAACATTCACAAAAATTATAAATAACAGATATTATTACTTTTTGTATTGTTTTTAATGATTTATTTTAATAAATTTTTAGTAGATACTCGTACGTTCCTACAACCGATGTAATTATAAACTGTATTTATGTATTAACAGCATTCCAAGAGACATCTTTTTGGTCACTATATCCGATATATCATTTTATTCCATGTCACTACAAACGATACTTACTTTATTTTTATATACAACCCAGTTTATACATTTTACACTTACACTGTAAGCTTTCATTTAAATATGTAAATTCACATATTACTGTAGTTTTACTTCTTTTTCACATGCAAAAAGGGAATGTTTTCCCTTTAAACAAAATATTAATTTCCTATTAGAAACTGTCACAATTTTCACATCCGAATTGTTACCATTTCAGTTCAATAAATGTTTATTGTTTATATTTTGTCACAGGAAAAATTTTATGTTTATTACATTTAATAGTTTCCTTATTTACAACTGGATTTCTCTTCTTTTTTTTAATATGAGAATATTGACGAAATATAACATTCATTTTCTTTTAATGTTACTGTATGCTTTGTAAACCACAAGTATTAATAATTTAATGACTAAACGCATCGCGAACTGTATAGTATTGAATTTCTTTGAAGAATTTTTCCCAAAGCAGAAAATTTAAGCCCCCCACCTCTGTATGTATTTAAAGACAAGCATTCAAATGATTGTTTTCTTTATTTATTAATGCTGAACAATGTTAATTACTTTATATTTTATAAACATATACAAATTTAGAAATAAACACAACCTAAAAAAATTCATATTAAAAATCACAAATCGTATTTCAGTTTTTATGGTTTTTAAATTCAGAACAAGCATGATAACGAGTTGGCGGTACAGATAATATTTATAAATTAAAATAAATTTGTGTAAAATTCCACAGTAAATAATGAAGCCTAATAAATTTTCAGGTTGTTATATCAATTTTCATGCAAATGTAACTACATTTTAATGGGTAATCGTAAAAATTCATGCGTAAAATTTAACACAAACATTATTTACTATAATTTTACAATAGCGGAGACTAACGAAAGAATATGTAAAACATTAAGATACGAATATTTCTTAATTTTTATAATAGTGCAATTTGATGAAAATTTACTAAAGTTTGGCTCTTCAACATATTCACTTAAAGTACATAAAAAACAATGAATTATCACCCAATACGTTTCTAATACACTCAGAGGCAAGCCGATAAAAAAAAACCGATGACAATTGACATTCATCTAAGCATATCGCAGATTATACTTATCATTCTCCTCCCTCCAGAAATTACATCAGGAACAAGGCAATCAAAATATCGTGTTTTTTCAACGAATCACGAGTAGGAATACGATTGATTAATCAAAAAGCACTAAATTCCACATATCACAACTCTAAAAGTCATATATTAATTATCAGTCAGTAAATTCCAACCAATCGTATTCTTTGTTTTTTTGACCAATCATAAGGTGAGAGTAATTCTTATCATTATCAGGGACGAAATTTCAACCAATCGTATTCTTTGTTTTTTAACCAATCATAAGGTGAGAGTAAATAATTTTGTTATACACGACATATTAATAACAAAACTTACAATCTACATAACATAATTATCTTTATACGACATACAGTGCATAAATACAGCTGCAGTGGGCGTGTATGTTTTTTTCAGTTAGACATTGTAAAGAAAAGTGGAAAAATTTGCGGTCAGTTTTTGTCAGAAAGAGGAAACTTCCTCCAAGTGGTGAAGGCAGAAAACCAAGTAAACTAAACTATTTACATGATTATATGCAGTTCATAATTCTATACATAAAACCTTCAGCCCCTCTGGCCGGTTGATGTAACAAACCAATCTAATGAAAACACCGAATCACAAATAAATGAAGCTGAGGAACTTTAAATACGATTCCAACAAACATCTTTGGTAAAAAAATTGAAAAGAAAACCAATATTGAATGAAATCGATAAAGCCCTTCTTGGCTACTTTCAACATAAACAATTCGGTAATGACTATTGTCCTCGAAAATACTTCTTACTAAGTCTTCTATCTTATGTTAATGAACTAACTGAAGCGCAATTTAAAATTGTTAAAAGATGAGCACTGCTGACATTGTTAGATGAAATGAACGTGTTATTCTCCTCTATCATAGCTGCCTTTCACCTCTTTCCTCTGCATCAAACAATTCATCGGCATTCTTTCCTGTAATTCATATGCCACCTTCAGACTACGATGTTAACAGTGCTCATTTGCTTAATTTGTAATAACAGTTAAAATTGTATGTTTTATAATTCTTTCATTTTGTACATACATGATGTTACATATAAGAAGTAATTAAGTAAAAAATTATTGATTTTCAAAATCAAATTAGTTTAATTTTATTATAGTATACTACTCACCTCGATGTTTATTAGCAATCTTTCCTCAATAGGAATACAGGGTCTGTAATGTGTATTTCTTTTAGTAATTACAGATTCTACTAGCTCAAGTAACAGCTTCAAACTTTCTTTTGACATTCGGTAAAACGACTTGAATTTGTTTTCATTATAGGACAGTTCCTACGGGCATACAAAAGCTCCTCTTACGTTCTTTTCTCTTTTTCTTGTACAAATAATAATAAGCTATAATTACATCTTCGTCGCTTGATATTATGCAAATTAAAAACTGTAAAGTGATAAATTTAGCAAAGCGAAATAACGTTCCGGTCGCGTACCCTTGGTATGCGAACATGTCCGACGCAACCGAATTATCAGTCGCTTCCAATATTTCACAATCCAATTGCTTCAAAGTGTCGAAGCGGTAGCATTGCATTGGTAGGAGATCGCCCTTAGTTTCCTCGAAAATTTCCTGCGCACTATCCTGTCCGTTTGTTATTGTTCACTGTTTTCTCATATCTATCATCCAAAGATTCCAACTTTATCCGTAGATTTATAACAACTACAAAGTCCGTTCCATTTTTTCAGTATCTTTTTATGCTTCATCCGTTTTAAATAATCAAGCAGGCCTTTTTTCTAGAAAAAAGGCCGCTTCCATTATCTACAATATCGCCGCTTCCATTTAACTATTTTCCGTATTTATACTCATCTTGCTTGTTTATAATAAAATAATTCTTCATAAAGGTTTTCTTTCAGATATTCTGAGATGGAAGTCATCATCCTGATCTACATGTATATCCAGGTCTTATATATCATGTTAAAACTTAAAATTATAAAATAAAGAAATATATATTTATATTTCCTTTTATAATGAATTTATATCATTCAGTCACTGACGGACTGTTCTTTATGCACGTGATTTTTAATTTTTGTCAAGCGTTTCAAAGGTATATAAATACTATTCAGTGGTAGGGTGAAGCTACTTTCTGTTGTTATCATTATTATATAGTCGTATGCTATTTAAAAAAAAAAAATACACGTTACCCGAGTTTAAGCATCAATCTCAGATTTATAGAATATAATTAACGTTTTCAAATATTTGGGATAGCCGTGTTAACGTTAAACGAAACAAAATTGTTTTTATCATTCCAACACGTGCAAACATCAAATAAATATTCTAAGAGCGTAATCTACAGTTATGTATTTTTTTCGGTTTATATTGATTTCAATGGTTATGAAAAATGTGGTCAGCAGTTTACAGCCATCCTCCAAGACGGCTCGTTTAAAAATTTTGAAATATTCATATTATAGTAATTAATTCGTTCCTTTCTTCGAAACGAAAACAGAATTTATTATTGTATTTTAAGAAACGAGATTTATTTAGCTATATCTGTTTTCTTTTGTTTTATTTACTGCTTTAATTTTTTTTTTTTTAATAAAAACAAACATTTCTTTGATCTCAAAATAAAATCTACAATCGGTTACACTATTACAGAAACCATAAGCAAATTATAATCACATACAGAGAGGCTTCTACCGAAGCTCCTAAAAAATTACATACTTATATTTCTAGATAAAACTTTTAATGGAAGTACACATGTTAGGTCAGAGAACAGTGCCGTTGATATTTAAACACAATCATAAGAATTCATAAACTACAGAAAAAATGAAAATTAAACTATAATTAATAAAGAAAGAATAATAACTAAAATTGAACCAAGTGAAGTAATGATAAGATGGGTAACACTAAGCTGATTCAGTTACACCTCAAATCACATAAAGTCGCCAATTTCCAACACGTGAAGTGGTCTTAACCTTCTAACGTCTCCACTATTATCTAGAAAGTTAATAGCTAAATATTTCACGTGGTTGTTTAGTCGCAATTTATGCTTTGTACGGAATCGCTATATTTTTTCTCGAACTACGGTAAACACAGATAATCGTGGATTTCTCTGTTTCTTGCGAACCAAAGCGCCTCTGTGATGCTCCTCAGTAATCTGTTTTGGAATCGCCCTATAATATCGATGTTGTCGATGCTTGCCCTATCTCAAAACTAGGTTATCGGTTTTAGGTAATTTTAGTTTTAGGTAATCGGTTTCAGGATCGTGTTGTACAATAATTGTTTGTCAAAAATAAAATTTGACAAGAAAACGTTTAAACCAATCAGAAATTAACTTTAAAATGTTTGTTTAATCATTTATAAACATGTACTGAAACGGGTACTCAGTAACTCGCAATGGAATAAATTTAAAATCGTGGTCTTATTTTAAACTTCAGTTTTCTTCATTTTGATTAAACCATTCAAATGTATTTTCATAACTAAAATGAATTTAATATTAACCTTGAAATATACTATATAAATCAATACATCAGTACCATTTATATCTATTATAAACTTGAAAATATCTTTATAATTACGTAATAACCTTTATTTGTTCTCATTCACTTAGATCATTTTCGAACCAACGGTTTTTCCATTTAAGTGCAGTTTTTACGTAACAGTTACTTTAGTCAGGAGGCGTTATTAAAAAACAAAAAAGGTAGTCACTTTATAATACACGTGACAAAGTGAAAATGTGTAAAAACTGACAGTTATTTATTAAAAGTAAAAATGAGATCTATATTGGAGTTTGTATAAATCAGATGATTTATACATTTATTGGCTTTTGCTAAAATCTTACTAGCCTTGTCTTATTAGCAGCAATCGAGGGTAGCATTTTGTAACATATTTTTATTGTTTTTATTATTATTGTTATTGATGAGCTGAGAACTGCCATTTACGCACTGGGGGAGTGTAGGACTAGCACGGGTTCGGCTAGATGTTATTAAGAGCCTATTTAGATCCGCACCCTACCGACTAAAACTCCTACCTCACCTACGTTATTATTTTACTTTTTCTCAGAAAAAGTCATTTTTGCAGTTATTTAAGACTATTTTTAAATACTATCAAGTTTTAGATTTATTTTAAGCATTAAAAAGAATTAAATTTACATAAAAAATAAAAAAACCTCTAATAAAGGTTTCTGTTAATTAAGACATACATTTCATTATTCAACATTTCAAAACTAACATACCAAGTTTATTTTAATCCATTTTGAATGTAATGCATTTTTCTTGAAAGTAATTGATAATTGAAAAACCGTTCGTACAAATGTTTTTTATTTTATGAGAAGAAGATATAAGAAAATGTATAAGCAAAAGCTGTTTTATTATATAAAATTTACAGGAAGAAAATTAAAAAAGTTAAATTAAATTTAAACAGAAAAGTGAATTATAATATAAATTTAAAATAACATAAATTTTTTACCGTAGTTTTAAAACATGTTATTAAGCAACTAATCTGCAAATATATAATATAACTAATGTAAATAGAAATACATGTATTTACTTATATAATATGTATGTACTCTTCGTAGAAGAATATTGAAATACATAAAAACAATATATGTAAGATAGTTTTTTTTTATTACGTTTACTTTCTAATAATTTAAATTAACATTCAAAGAATCATCGGAAATCTTTCTAACCTGAAAAGATATGGAAGGCTACGAAGGGACTACAACAATCTGCAAGTACACTTCTTGCCGTAGAGGGACGTACTGGATCGTGGGTGAGGATGACAAAGATAAGGCTGATCTAATTGCTTCACACTTAGGCGAAGCATTCCAACCTCACGATGAAGAGGGTCCTAGTGACGAGGGTATTGAAAACTTCTAACAGAGCCCAATCCCAGTCAGGTTTCCGATTAAACCGATCTCTTCAAGGGAGTTACTAAAATTAATCAACCAGGGAAGGCGACTAAAGAAAGCCCCGAGTTTTGACTTAGTGACGCACAAAATGATTGTGATGCTACCCCTCAAAGGCATCACACGTACATTAAGGATCTCTTTAACGATGTTCAACGGACGTCTTACTTTCCGACGGAATAGAAGGTATCACAGGTGGTAATGCTCCTGAAACCAGGGAAGCCTGCACGGGAGGTTTCTTCTTACTGGTTAGTTGCCTCTTACCGGTCATATCTAAATTGTTTGAAAAGCTGCTACTTTGCAGTATTAGGCTGGTTTTGGAGAGTCAGGGGAAAATTCCTGACCGCCAATTTGGGTTCAGATACGGCCACTCCACCATCAAACAAATTTTTCGAGGACACTGCTATCCTTGCCGTTAACGAAGACCCTGGCCTCGCGGGAGCTACAAATGACATTAGATCTTGTTTGCGCACGGCAGAAAAAATTGAGGATTAAATAAAATAAGATACGTAGGACTTCACCTAGATCAGCGTTTGACCTGGAAGTTTCACATGAGGATGAAAAGAAAATAACTAAACGCGAAGTATAGGGAACTGCATTGGCTGCTACGGATAAACTCACGCTTCACGTTATCCAATAACGTACTGATTTATAAGGTTATCTTTGCAAAAATCTGGACTTACGGTGTGGAATTGGGGGGAACAGCAAGTAATAGTAACATAGATATCATACAACGCTTCCAAAACAAAGTAACGAAAGGAGTTGCAGAGGCACCGTGGTTCACACGGAATGAAGACATTCACGAATATCTACAGCTTCCGACGGTTCATGAGGTTGAGAAAACGCAGTATTAACGATTTGAAAATTACGTCAACCACTTAGCAATCATCTGCTTGATAACAGCAGGGACGTCCGAAGGTTGAAACGTCTCCATGTGCTTGACTTAAGGGGTACTGAATGACAGTTTGATAAATGACAACGCCAGATCTAGTGATATTATTTTTATTTACCTTTTTTTCTAATTTTATTTATTAATGTTTTTTTCTTTTTATGTGGACTATGAAGTGTTGGCAGAATATTTCTTCTGATGGACTTTAAGATTACTGATAACTATTATTATGATTAACTTATTATGGGAGTTTCTTAAGAACCCCTTATCATGTGCTTCTTGTCAAGTGATTTGCTTATGGTTCCACTAAAGGAGCCGATTGCAAATATACTGGTTGTTGAACAAAAAAAAAAAAAAAAAAAAAATTATTTCATTTTTTTTTAATTTAATTTTTTAATTATTTACTGTATTAAATGTCAAACAAATCAAATATTCATTAATAACATTAAATTTTCATTTAAATTTGATCTTCAGCGCATACAATAAGTTTTTGTATTATTGAAGTCGGCTGGTTATTTTAAGATTCTTCTTGTAAAACGTCTGGTTAATGATATATTCCTACCATATCATAATATCCGGTTAAAGTAGGTGCTTCTTACTTTGAATGTATTTATTTATTTAAGGTATTACAACTAATTACAAATTAGTGGTTGTTCCATTCATTTATTTTAGACTATTAAAATTTATGACTTTTAGTTTAAATTATCTACTTCTATGACAAAATAACGCACAAAAATAAAGTAATCTCCGATGGCCAAATCATCAAGAGTCTATAACATATATATATATATATATATATATATACCTTCAGTCATGCAAATTGTAAGCTAGAAAAAAATCGTTACAATAAGTTGCAAGCGTGTGTACGTGTGTTTCACGTACATAACCTATTATTTATACCGTATTCTCAAATTACACAGAGTTCACATATAATTAGGCTATACTACACACAGTTACAGTTACTTTATAAATACTAAAATCTTTTCATCATTTTCGAATAAGTGAAACAGTTTGCGGTAACATAAAAAAGAACACGTAAATAGAGGGGCATGAAGAAAAGATAGTTAAGTACAAGCAGAAAAATATGATCTATTTTGTAGATAATACGTTTAAATATGTGTACGTTTTGGGAAGAAACCTTTGTACATTGAATTTTATACTTTTCAAAATATAAAGTCTGTATTTTTTTTATAATGCGTAAGAAGAAAACCAAGTTTATATGTAATCTAAAACCTAGTACCAAAGAAGTTTTGCTTCTTAGTTTTTCATATAGCTTAAATCTTAATGCTTTTAAGCTTGAAAAAAGTTTTAGGACTTTTTTTTATCTTTGGGTTGCATTTTACTTTCACTATATACATACGGATACATAGCAACCAGATTTGCTAATATTGTAACCCATATATTTGCTTTTTTTTTCTATTTATTCCTTGTGATATATTTTTATTCCTGTACTCTGTTTCAATTATTTATATTTTAATATAGAACAGCTTTTTAAATATTAATATTGCTTACAAGCCTTTACAAGATAATCTTTGCTTCTCAGACCGTTACTTTGTTATACCGTTTACCCCATTTTTACTTTTTATTCTAACAAATATTTTACGTTATATTAATAAAAACTATTTATTTTTTTTTAATTAAATTTTTTACTTGTGTTTCTTAATAACATAATAATTAAATTTTTCTTTTATTTACTGTAACATAATCAAATTTTATAATATTTCTAAGCTGTTTTTTACTAAAGGGAAATAGAGCGGTTTTTATTTGAATTTTGTACTAATATGAACAGTATCAATTCATTAAATTTTTGAATTTATAATATGCTCAATTACTAGGTTTAAAACTCTTTTGGCTATTATATGCTTAAATATTTAGAAACATTATATTAAAAGTTTATTAAAACTTTAAACAATAAATTTTGATAATTATTTTTTTCTTTTATCAACGAAGTATTCAGGAAACCAATAATATTAATTTTTCGTATAAATTAGAAATAATGAAATAAAGAGCATTTACAGAAAAGTGAATTAATTACGTTTGTATATATATATATATATATAGATAAATAGTTTGCGCTCGCGCCTGTGTGTGTGTGTGAAGTTAACATGTGTCGAATTAAATACGGAACGATATTTCATTTCTTACAATAATAGAACAGCATAAGAGCTACTTTGTTGCCACAAATAACAGGTGGAATCGACCTAGCCTGTTTCAAATCATTGGTGACTGTATGACGGTTGTGGTCATTGTGGTTAATGAGGAGATCGACATTCGATCGAGTTAGAAGGAGGCCTGTGGTCTAGAGTATGGTGTAGACTGACAGCCTACAGCTAGCTATACATCGCTCATCTTGGTCCTTTTTGTATGACCGACCTAGATTACAAAACGAAATTAGAGGATTCCAGCTCTAATAATTTCTGGATGTTTGTAGGTATTTTTTGTGCGTGCGTGCGTGCGTGCTCTCTCTTACTCTCTCTCTCTCTCTCTCTCTCTCTCTCTCTCGTGTGGACATACAGTTCTAAAATATAAAAACGAAAAAAATATAAATAAGTGATGTAGATAAACGATAATTTTTTTTTTTTAATAGAGAAAGGTTTTGCGTCAAATTAAGGTAGACAATTTTAACATGTTTAAATTTTTAACTTCTCATTATTTAGCCATTAATTACAAATTTTAAATAAAATACATGGAAACGTTGATAGAAGTAGGATAGAAGTTGATATAAGTAGGAAATTTTGGTGCATGGAAGTCTAACTCCACTCTTGGAAGTCTACTCTTTAAAAAGTAGAAAGATGTTTTTTTTTTAATTTTTTCAAAGGGATTAGATTTTATCACAATGAATTACTGACAAAAGTAAAGGGAAATTATACAAACTTCTGAATTCGGTATTCGGTGTTGGAGAGTAATGAAAATAATCCGAGACAGTATGATCCAAAAATGAAAAGATATAAGAAATACAGAGAAGAGATATTTATATCAAAAGCTTATGAAAGTCAGTCTAAGAAGATCTGAGGGAAAAAGGTGAATGAAATGACAAATATTAGACTAGGTGTAATAGATAACTGAAAAACTATATAGAAAAATGTTTTGATATTAAAACTAACAAAAAACGAAAAGGAATAAAGAAATGACGGAATCACTTTTCAGTGAAAAAGATTTCTCTTTGTTCCATTTATACTTTTACAACCGTAATTTACTTATATTTCACCATTATTCAGGAAAAAATTGTAAATTATTATTTTTTTGTTATTTTTTTCTTATGGCCAAAACGTTTCCTTCGTTTCTATTATGCTTCAGTTGTGAAAAAGATATCTTATTACATTTTTTGCAAGCCTATCCAAAATCCTTATATTTCATTTATGCGTAATCAAAGAAATACACCTTCTGACAAATTAAAAACGTTATTCGGTCATTATTAACGGTCTGTTAGTCTTTATATATATGTATATATAAAGACTATATATATTTATAGGTAGATTCGTATAATACTGTTTCTCATTTTTCCTTTGTACTTCCTTGTACGAAGTAAAAAAAGTATTGTGATCGCAGTAAATTTCGGTTTTCAGATTTCAACGGAAATATCCATTTTGACAATCCTTGAATCCATTTTGATTAGTTTCGGCGTGACTTCTGTACGTTAATACGTATGTACATATGTATCTCGCATAACTCAAAAACGATTAGCCGTAGCTGTTGTAATATCTAATTGTGCACCACCCCTTTTGATTGCAATCGGTTGGACTAAAAGCGTCTAAAAAATTGTCCAAAATAATTTGGATTTTGGACTTCTTAACTGAAGTAATAAGCCCTTATCGAGAGCTTTTCAACGATATGTCATAAGTGGTACTTATTTTCATTGGTTCCAGAGTTATAGCCAAATACAATTTTAATTAATGAAATATTTGGCTTATAGAAGGGGAAGAAGGTACACCGGTTCAAAAACGACATCTCCTTTTTTAATTTAAATATATTGATTTAATAATTATTTACCTGTGGTTGTAAAAAAAATAACAGTAAATAATAATTAAAAAAAAAATTTTTTTATTAAATAAACGAAAAAATATCAGAAGTTACTAATGAAATAACATTTTATGTACTTTTCATTGAAAAAAAAAAAAAGAGTATATGTAATATATTAAGCGTATGAGGAAGTCATGTTGTGTCCACATTAGTTTTTTTTTTTTTTTTTTACATATCTTATATAGTACAAAGAAATGGGTTTAATTTAATCCAATAATAAAAAATTTAAATGATACCCATTTCTCCCACACTTTGTGAAATATGTGTGCGAGATAAAATCACATATTTTATTAAACTTTTTAAGTAGGTAGATAAGAAAAAAAGCCAATCCTACATAATTCTTTATACATGTAGCCAATTTTCATCTATAGCTTATGTTAGAATTATTATCAGCAATATTTATAGAAATTATGGAAATTTTATGTTTTAAATTATAAAATTATGTTTAAGTTATTAGAATTGAGAAATGACCGTCTTTATCAATATACTTTCGTGTTTAATAGTTGGTATGCAACTCGCCGAGAAAAAACTAGAAATCATATTAGAGATAAGAAAAATTAGTTCATGACAAAACCGTAAAAGATTTACGGAAACAATAAGTCAAAAAAAAATACACAAATCTGAAATTATTCTATGACATCAGGATATTTCATGTTCTGAAAAGTATAGAAAAGAAACGTATTTTATTATTTAAATTCTTTTTCTAGAAAACCAATCGGTAACAATAAATTTATCTAGTATAACACCTGTGGAAATTTAAAATATATATTTTTCCAAAATGGAGTAATTCTATTACTTCAGAAATGGAGTAATTTTATAACTTTGATTTAACCTGAAATTTTGTCTTCAGATGTTTTACATTGTACGTAATTCCACCTCAAATTTTATAAAATAAAACAAACCAGTATAACGGACCAGGATAACGGATTTCTTCCGATTGAAAAGAAAGAAAGCGAAAATAATGAAAAGAAGAATCCAGAAAGAACTAAAAGGGATTTTCTTTCAGTAACGGGTCTGTTTAACAATCTGTTCTTTGTAATACAGACAATGGCAAAAGCTTCTTGTTCGACCAGAAGGGTTACCGAACGAGAATAAGAATTTAAAGAAAAACGTAAGGGCGTGGAAGATGAAATTATTACGTTTCAAAGATTAAAGTGATGAGGAAGTCACTGGTTCTGATAGTCAGCGGATATAAATACTGCCAGGGACCAGCAGGAACAGCGAGTAGTTCTTCGAGGCCGTATTCGGTGTAGTCGTAATAACAAGCGATAGCAGTGAGTAGTTTCGCAAGCCCGAGTTCGACGCGGTTGCGGAGACAGCGATATCAGTAGGAGTGTGGTAACGAGTGAAGGGTACGTCATGCGCATTCAATTGTGGACAGTGCGAATGCAGGATGTTGTTCGCGGTGACTTAACGGCAAAAAGTTGTAAAATTGACAGTATTCTCCTCATTTATGAAGTGTTTTAGGTTAATTCTATTGCAAACAGCAAAAGTAATAATATTTACAGAAAGTGAATTGTATGAACTTTACACTGTTCTATTGTTGTCTTGTTTTTGGCGACATTAATTTCTTTCGGTCATTTAAACGTTTTTAGAAAATTGGACTGTATCTGGTTTTTATAATTTAATTGTTATTAAACAAATATTATCCTTTAATTATACGTATATTATCCTTTTATTATACGTATTATTATTATTCTAATTATATATTTTGTTTATATGGCTCTGGTGTAATAAATTGTATTTATAAGAAATTTTTTCATTTGTAGTCTCTTAATATCCTGGTCGAACGGCGAGCAAGCGACAATGTCTTATTCTATAAATTGATTTGAAAAATTTAATTTATATATTCCTCCAGTTTATTTTGGTTATAAAATTATGTTATTTGTTGGTTTTTTATTTTAACTTTTTATTTTGATTTTTTTTAATGATTAACGACCTACACGTATGCATTATTTAACCATCTATATCTGTCGCTGAGAATTGTCCAATTGTAAGTAAATCTTGTAAATAAACATTTTTAGAATCAGCTGACTATTTCAATTTTTCATTCATTCAAATTTATTTCAATGAACAAACATCTTCTTTTTTTTATTTGTTGTTATATTTAGATTACATGTAACATAATAATAAGGATTCCATGCCTCTTTAAAAGAATTTATTTTATAATATCTTTACCCTTTCAGAGTGCGTTAAAAACTAGATAAATAAAGTAAATAAAGCTGGGCTCCCTGGCGCAGGTAGTAGCGTTTTGGCCTTTCCTCCGGAGGTCCCGGGTTTGAATCTCGGTCGGGCATGACATTTTCACACACGCTACAAATCATTTCATTTCATCCTTTGAAGCAATGCCTAACGATGGACCCAGAGGTTAAACACACAAAAAAGTAGAAATTTTTGTTAAAGTTTCAAAGGATTCTCAGCTTCTCATGATATAATTCAACAATACAATTAAAGGAAGGAAACCTCCATTTTATCCTTAAAAACTCAAATCCAGGATTTACCTAATGAAAGGCAGAGACTCTACCACTTTGCTGTGGAGGTCAGTAACAAAGTTTACACGATAATATATCTTAATTGTCATTTTTCGCTTTACAAATGAAATTGTATTAAATAATTATTCTATTTTGATTTTATCTCGTTTTTTCATTTTATTATTTTTTTCTAAGTTAAGGTCTTAACCTTCATTAACTCAGCTAACGACTTTAAAAACTCTCTGCTATTTATTTATAAATATTAGTTATAAGTAGATAAGAAATAAAATAACATTACATTTTGGGAAAAATATTAAGCCAGGAGTAGAAATATTAAATAAACAAAATCGCTGGAAAAAATCAAACCTTCAAAGATGATAATATAAATATTTGAGGAAATATTATTTACATAATAATAAAACAGGATGCTGAAATTCTTATTTTTTATTATTATTATTAAATAATCTATAATTAGAGTAATACTGGTTCTGTAAAAGAAAGTAATTTCAGTTTAAATATTATGTTACTTCAACGTTTAAATATTTATTAAACTATGTGTCAGTAGTAGTTTTCTAGTCAAATGTAGTTTTTTGTTTAATGATAGTAGATCCTTCTGAGTAATAAATGACCATTCAGAAAATATAAAATTTATATGGAAAAGATGATTTTAATTAAATATCTGTCTAAAAGATTAACGTTCATAGTCATCAAATCTCTGTACGATCTCGTTTACTTTTATGCAACATAAAAGTTCGTTTCTACTTTCTGAAGGAGTTCTAAGAAATATTGCTACATTGCAGAAGAAGAAAGTTATATTATTCCGGGAATCGATAGAGAACTTCTACAATTAAGTAGAAAGAAATCATTTATTTCGCACACAAAGAAGTGTTAAGGGATAGTCAGCAACACGGACTAAGCCGAGTAAAGCTATTAATGTAACACATTGCATTAAGCAGTGGTTTATATATACTCGTAAATGATAATCTGTTTATTACTTGTTTTGTTATCAGTTATTATAAATAAATAGTTAATGGAAAATCACTCCCAGAGAATCTGTTACTATTACAATCATCCGATGCAATTTGTAATCTGTTCGATTATTGGGTGGGAGTTGTTTAAATAAAGTAGTAAGCAATTAAATATCAAAACAGTTTTGTTTTAAATTATTACATCAATAATTCAATCCTTCTATTCAGGAGAGTTAAATTCACTTTTTTTATAAATAGAATTTTATTATACGGTATTAAAAAAAAGCACGTTCATAAACAGTAAATGAAACAATAAATAAAATTAAAAGGAGTTAGTTCTGAATTAAACAAAATCAAACTTTGCCAATATCGAAATCCATTGTATATTTTAAAGTGAAATACGCATACGACAATATGTTATACATGTTGTTACTCTTGTACTTAAACCTGTTGATCTTTCTTTCGACCAGTTATATTCGTCAACCTTGTGTCGAACACGTTATGTTGTTAATAGTTAAACACTGTTTCCTCTACTGACTGCTTCCGAAAAAGCATTTCTACATTCTGGTTATGTTAGAGGACATTTAAAACCTTAATATTATAAGGATAGGAGCATTTTATTTTTAAATTATTTTTGTTATTTTTTTTCAAAGGGTTCATTAATTTTATTGTACTGCACGTAAACTCTATTCCAATTCGTACTCGTTAATAAGGTAATTGAAAACACGTAGTTATTGGATCTTTGATCAAATCAGTAGTAGTAAGAAATTTCATCGTAGTAACATAACTTTGTTTAACGTATCAAAAAATCGATTACCTTACCAAGGTAATTGAAAGTGAAGTGACCCTTACCTATAACGTGTTGTCAACACAGGCAGACAAATTTATAAGTACCTTTTATCGTGTTTGACGATTTGACGTCGATAGAAGCAGTGATGTCAATCTTCAACTCCAACTTCAAAGTAGGTATCAAACATTGAACACAATCTCGAACAGTATGATTTTACTACTTTCGACAGGTTAAGCACGTTTGACAACTAATCATATTAGTATAGACTCAGTTTAAAACGTCAGCATGCTATAATTTAATTCGTTTTGCTTTAAATAACGAAAAAGTGTAATGTTTGACAAACGTCTGTCAAACGTTTACTTATTTTTATTTATATGAAAAGTGCATGAGAAGTGTCAGTACATATTTTTTATTGTTAACGAAAATTTGGCATTAGTATTTTTTTTTTTAATTATATATTTTTTCATATATAAAAATATTTTATACACAAACAGTTCATTGCATTATATTGCCACTTTATTTTTATAAATTAGGTGTTAGGTATAAAAATATAGCCTTTTTATTTTTAATTTAATTAAGGAAAAAACTTTCCTTTAGCGTTTAAATAAATTTTTAATTTCCTTTGTTACTAATACTTTGTTTGGTTCTTCAGGGGTGATTGAATAATACTGTTTGTTGTTCTTTCTTTCACCTGTAAAAGATTATCACTGTCTTTATGATATATATATATATATATATATATATCAGTCATATTCTTACTATATCTAAAATAAATAAATAATATAAAATGAAAATATTAACAGCCTTCATAACAACTCATGGTCGGTTGAAAATCACCAGAATGAGAATCGCACTCACTGTCAGATTGGATATCGCTCGCTTCAAAATCATGTAAAAGAAAGTGTTATTAAAATTCTTTGATCTAAGAAGATTCTGGGAGTAGTGCAGCGAAAATTTCTGAAACATATTTAATCTATAATCAATAAATTAAATTTGTATGATCAAGGAGGCCATTGATTGATCAGTTTCTTGACAATAGCAATACTTGAATGTAATTTAAGCAATATCCTAAAAAGTATATTTTATAATGTTATTGTTGTATATGTGCACAGTGGTGTAAGGTAATGTTATGCTTTGATCATTTAGAATTAAATTAGTGCTAAAACCTGTATCTATCTTCAGAAATAACATTTATTATGACACAGATAAATTACTATTTCAGCGTTATTTTAAAGGAATTAGGATTATAGCTGCCGTTCCCTCTAAATTGGTTTCATAATAATAAAAAGAAAAAGATAGGTATGCTTTCTTACGATGCATATCTGTAATCAGTGTGCTGAAACCCAAAGCGATTGCTGATCTTATATTACGTTAAAATTCGTTCTAGCTTTAATTCAGAATCACTGTAAAAATATTTCGTCAAATATCATAATTAATTTCAAAAGCTTACGTATAAAAATAATTTTGTTCGTTGTTTTGTTAAACTAAAACTTTTTTTTACCAATTTCATGAACTTTCCATTGCTTTCGGTTTTGTTTTTGTTATCTTGCGCCAACCTTCACGAAATATTTATTATACATCTCCAAGTAAGTTTATATTTTATGTATCTTGCACTTAGTCTTCCTTTACTACTTTTAATTACTGTACTTTCTTGTAAAATAATATTATTCAATTTTTGATATCTAAATAGAAGGCACTCCATCATTATTCTTTGTAAATGATTATGCTGTAATCTTGTTCTCAAATTTAACTGAAAACTTTTTCACAACATGCATATACTCGTAGATTACTCTAAAATTTATTTTAACTTTACAACTCAAATTTAAATTCTTCTTCTGCTACTATCTAATTTTCCCAATTTTCATATTATGTCTCATTTTCAAAGTATTTTCTTGTTATTTATTTTGGATTCCTATTGCCCGTGTATTGTCACAAAATAGCTACTCACGTTTTAAGAATTTCATAATTATTTTTTTCTTAATATTATTCAATACAAATATTGAATAAATATTAGGATCTTATTTTATTTAATTAATAAATATTAATATATTTAAATATTGAATAAATACTCGTTCATACTATTTTGTTACTCATTATATGAAACGAAAGGAAATAAACGAATTTATCACTCGCCTTCATCCAATATCTAAAGAATAATTCATAGAATTTTATATAGAAAGTTTTGTATATATATATATATATATATATAAGCTGTCTTTTATTAAAGAAGTTTCTTTAAAAAAATATTTCACACATAGATATTTTTTTATAGTGTAATATTATTTTGGATATACCTTCCAAATACAAAATTAATAAACAGTGTTATGCGTACATGATAACAGTGAGTACTAAAGAGAGACTTTACATTAAATATTCCTTCTAACGTAGTTAGTCTGAAGAAATATTATCCTAAAACAAAGTCCTCAACATAATAATATCTTCTAAATTTACTGCATTTCCAGAAATACATTCGAGGAATAATACTTATATGTGCTAAATACTCAGGAGGCTCAGGTGTTCTTTGTTTAAATATTTTACAATGCAACACAAAAACAATAAAAATTACCAATAAAAACAATAAAAAATTAACACTAAAAATTAAATACAATAACAAAATCCATATAGATGTTTCATTAGTAACAAATGTTTGTTATCTAACAGGGAACAAAATATTCAAATTAATTCTCTCTAAATCTAATGTTTTTTAAATCTAAAGAAAATTCTGAGTGTTGAGCCGTATCAAAATTTAATTCATCATTGTCTAAAAATTGTTGATACCAGCGACTTTCACTTACTGTAGCAGGTTATTTCTATATAAAATTGTACTATTATTAGGATTAATAAGGAATATTCCTTGAAGTGTTTTCGATATAATTTACAAGTTTTATTTTTTCCTTTAGCGACAGAATTGCCAAAAAATATTGCATCTCTATTATCCATTTAATTAAATTTTCATTATCTTCTAAAGAAACATATTAATAATTATTTGAATTACTAAATTTAATTATACATTTTTTCGCAATTTCACATGTAGCACTATAACTGGCGTGCTTACGCCTTCTATATACTACATTCTAACTTATATTTATTTATATATATATATAATATAAATTATATAATATATATTTATTTATATATTATGAAAAAGCGGCTTTCAACAGCTATCGTCATTAGCCTGGTGGAAATCGGTAGCGTATTAAAAAATACCGTGTCAGACTGGCATTCGAACCTGGTATCTCCGCGCAAAATACCGAGTAGCTACCTACTCAGCTACAAAGGTCGGTTACACATATCTTATAATACAAATCTCATAAACTTTACGCAATTTAGCAACAGCCTTAGGAAATTTTCATAGAAAATATTTCATGGTACTAATTTTAATTTTTATTTCATAGTTATAAGATTTAATACGAAAGAAATTAAAATACCAGTAAAAGTAACATGTTATTCTTTAACCCTCTTTTTCCTTTTTTATTAAAAAAATATTACATTTAGGAAAAAGCCTTTCACCAATCCAGTCTACTTGAAAAAATAATAAACGAATAAATTTATATAACTCTACATCACAAAATTGTTAGAAATACTATTGAAAAATTAAAATATATTAAAGAAAAATTTAATTATTTTTTGTAGAGATCCTTTTACAAACTTATTCAATAATTTTTAAGTTGTTTACTTAATACCGCACTGTAGAATAAAATTTATCAGCATTTTTACCTGTATATTTGTTAAATTTGCTACGAGATTGACTTTTTATTTAAATTGATTTTATTTTTTTAAATTATGTAATGATTACTGTGTATTAAATGCTTTTATGTTGAAAGTAGATGAAACTGTACCAATGTTTACTTATGGTTTTCTATAATACAGAGATGTATTATTACTTTAAATTATTAAGTACGTTTGAATTTCATCTATTTTTATTAAAAAGCTTTTTTTAATTTCTTGCTTTACTTCACCTTTCCTCTTTTTCTTATTCTTATTACACCTCTTTTCAGCTTTACCACCTTATTTTTCTAATATCATAAATTATTCTTATTGGAATTAAATTACAATACTTACCTACCTACCTTTTTCTATCGCACCATGAATAAATTAAGAAATTTTATTTGAACTGCAAAATGTATTAGATTACTTTGCAAGTCATTAATATTTTACTTTTCGATTTTTAAAATAAATAGAAGACAATGATGTTTAACTTAATTCAAAAATACATTTCGTTGTGTCATATAACGGTTACAGAATAATCCTTCATTAAGTGGCTAATTTTATACATTCATTTAACATTAGGTTAATTTAATTAATCTGAGTTTAAAATACAGAGTATAAAATTACTTAATAAATTTCAATAAATCCATTTATTGTAAAATATTGGATTTAATTTTAAATAAAAATGAAAAAATAAAATGGTAAATGAAATTAAGAAAGAAAAGAAGATTCAAAAGAGTAAAATAGATAAAAGTGGAAGAAGTATTTTGTAGTTGCTTTTCCTCAACTTGATGATAGATTTTACTGTAAAACATTCGTTAGCTCTGTACCGAGACAAAACCACATTAGCAAGTATTGAAACTGAGATTTTATCTTTTAGAATAGTGTGTTTCTTCTATCGATTTCAGTTATTCTCTACCTTATTCACCCAATTTCATTCTCTTTAGTGGCGTTTTATTTTTATTTTTTATGTTATTGATTTTCTCAGTTACACATCGGTGCATAGATACATATGAGCACGCGCGCGCTCCCACACATTTGGCAATGTGAGGTATTCAATGTTGTTTTTTAATTTTAGAAAGCCTAAATCTTAATTGCGATTAATTTTATTATTGCTAGTCTTTTGAAAAATAAGTGTACATTGACGAAATACATTCCCAATCACTTCAGTAATCCAAAAATCTATCTCTAGAAAAAAAAGAAAATAACAAAATATAAACTCAGCACCTTAAGTTACAGTTACTTTCATTCTACTTTACTGCTGACTTATAATAATTATATTTGTTCACTTTTTTAATTTCACTTCACTTTTTTAATTTTTTAATTTAAAAATTTAACATTATTGACGAATAAAATGCAGAATAAATCGCTTTAATCTCGGACAATTTTTTTAATATGAATATATTTTTCTCATAATAAGAGGATAAAAAAAAACATTCATCATTGCATTTTATTTGTTAAAATGTTATATTGTTATTTTTTTAAGGGTAGATCGTTTAGCCAAGTTGGTTAGATTAGTTCAATTGTTTAGATTTATTTTACTAAGCGCTAAGTTCAATTTTGATTTTAACTTTTTTTTTTTTGACGTAGAATAATATTACATAAAGATAGAAAATTGTCAAGAAGTTGCACGATCATTTATATTCATGTAATTTCCCTTTAAATTTTTCATTCGTTTAAATATTTTATTCCTCAACGAGGAAATCACAGTCAGTTATATTACGACTGTGAGCTTCTGCTGGGTTCCCCAGCCATATTGGAATTTCAGGAAATGAGAGGGCTGATCGTGCGGCAAAAGAGGCTTGTTTACAACATCCTTTCACTAATCGTGTTGTTTCGAACGATCTTGTCTATTTTCTGAAGAGTGTGGTTCGTGATGAGTGGCAGAGTGAATAGAATAAATTTCGACTAGTTAAGAACACTGTTACCCTGAAGTTCTTCAGATAGGAATAACTGTCGTGCGGAGGTTATTATTTGCCGTATGCGAATAGGGCACACTCATGGATATCTGGTGACTCAGAATGATGTACCCGTTTGCGTACGCTGTGACTGCCAACGGACGGTACAACACACACATACTTGTGAACTGTGTCTGTTGTGTGGCATTGCGTCGGATGTTTAAGCTAGTTGCTAAATACATGAATTATCTTAGGAAATAATATGTCTATGTTTTTGCATGTCTTACGATTTCATTGGCCAGTGTATGTTAAATTTTTAATATTGTTTTTATTCTGGTTTTTTTTTGCACTAGGCATACTGCTTAGGCGTTTTACACGGTTTCAATTTCTAAGGTAAATTTTAACTATTAATTTTTAATCATTTACTTAGTAATTTTGTATCCGGGTGCTGATAACGACACATCGTTGTGCGCCCAGGAATAAATTTATCATTAAAATTTTTAATCTATGTAAAGATTTATAAGTTCAATAAGCCTCTTCCAAATATAATTTTTTTGTTCTTCAAAAAGCCGTAAACTTTTTCTCTCAAATCATCGTTTTTACTTTTAATGGAAAATCAACAAATCGGTAAATTAATTTATATTTTGTTCTGACCGGTACCAAAACGGTAATTCATAGATTGTGTTATAGGGGATACGTTTGTTACACAAGCCCTAGAAGGCTAGTTTTAAAACATGTTTGTAGCTGCCCCTGCGTCTTTCTATTTAGAATGAAACAGTAAAAAAAAAAAAAAAAAAAAAAAAAAAAAAAAAAAAACAGTAATGAAACTGTAAAAAAAAGTATTCAAAATGAAGCATAGTGCCAAATGTACAACTGGAAAATAAAATAATTTATTAAGTATGAATTAATGTGTTATAAACACATGAAATAGTAGTAAATTAAACGTATGAAAATAGAAAATAAATTATTTACATAATAGTTTTTACTTACAATTTTTAATAATATATTCGAGCGCTTTCGGATTAGTAATTCTATTTTACTTCACATATTATTTTAAATATTAATATTAAATTATAAAAAAAAAAAAAAACAATAATATAAAATAAAATATTAATTAATATTAAATTATAAAAACATTAATATTAAAATATAAAATATTTTACTTCACATATTATTAATTATACTAATTTGAATTTAAAAAGAAATTAAAAACTAAAATTATAAACAAAACAATTGATCGTCAAAAAAAAAATGTAAACGTTATCCATCACGTCAGTATGAAAGGCTCAGTTGTATAAATTAATTTAAATGATAACCGAAAAACTATGGCTCTGGAATTCTATAAATTAATTTTGTAAATAAATAACTATGAAATAAATAATACAGAAAACGTAATCGTTTATGTACGCGTCAAACAAATGTCTAAATTTTCAGTGATTTCTATTATTTAAAAACTCAATCTCAGAGTAATGTTGTTTCTTTAAAGAAATCGTTTAAGTTATTTAATATATTGACGTAAGATCTTTTAAACTGGTCGAATTTTTTAAACTTTACGTCAAGATGTAGCGAACGGTTTAAGTTATAAACTGAATGAATCATATGTCTTGTACGTCGTTTTAAACGTATATTTGTTCTCTAATTTTGTTTCAAGACTTCCTAGATTATTTATGTATCCAGAGTATCACAAAGTCTGTCTGTCAGGTATTGTTTTCACTGTTTGCCACTAACTAATTCCAAAGCCTCCTATAAAATAATAACGTTTACAAATAAACAAATAACAATCGTGGTTAATGTAGATAACAATATTACTGTTACCTTGAAGACAGTTTTTTTTTTTTTTAATTAGGTTTAAAAGCGGCTAGCTGGATATATATTGCGATTAAAGTTAAAGAAAGTAATTTTATATATGTTATATTAGGTAGTAATAGTTATTCAATCTTATCGGATAACTTGGATCTAACGTTACTCGTACAGTTACCTTTAGATTTGAAAGAAAACATTTATTTACTAAAAATGAAAGAGAATTAAAAATAAAAATTTACAAAAAAATTAGGTAATTTCTTTTGCATAAATTCATTATCTACCATCCTGGCATTGAATAAGATTATATTGTAACCCGAATACTGTTAAAGAAGAGATGAGAACAAACTCAGTGTGAATTATCAAAAAAATAATAAATAAAATAAGCAAATATCTAGCCGTTTGAAATTTTTTATAATAATTCAAATAAATTATTTGTTTTAAGAGAAACAAAATTTTTAATTTACGATACCGATTTAAGAGATAAAATTGATATTTAATAGTACAAAAAAAATCATAAATAGAAGAAAAAGTTAAACGAATATTTTAATTGTCATTTTTACCTTCATATGATTTTTTTGTGTCAATTAGAGCATAAATTTGTCAGAACTTGACCTAAATTAACGTCTAAATAAACCTAAACTGATATTGTATTTTAATTGATTTTCATAATTATTTTTTAATTCATTTAAGGTCCAGTTTAATTGATTATATTAACATTAATTGTAGAAACTAATTATTTAGGGAAAACTGTAACTGTAAATGTAAATGTAACTGTAACCAATTAAATTAGAATTAAAAGTGAGTTCGTCCATGATCTCAGTTTTTTTACAATTTTATTGTACCAAACAGAAAAAAAACAGTCCCATGAGCAAAGTTAATGTTCTGTGAAAATAGATAGAAAATCTATCGCTAAAATCAAACCAGCTGTTAATAATGTTTGCATTAATAAACCTTTCGTCAATTGTTTTATAATTAGTATTTCAACAAAGCTAAAATTTAAGTGTCAACAAACTCAAATAATTTACTATTTGAATCTAGACGCAACTGTAATTTTAAACTTAATATCTTTTATTCTATTTTGCATTTGGTGGCAATTAACATACGGTAATAAAGCAATATTGTACATGAATTTAATTTTAATTAATTTTTCTTTGACAATAATATTTAATTAAAATTAATTTTAATTGCCAAAATATTCGATTGGATTAATATTAAACATGTTTATGTGGAAATAATATAATTGCTTTGATTTCAAAAATAATTTTTATTTGTGTAAACGTACCAGTATTGTATTATTACGAGAGGTTATCTTTGAAGAAAAGACCGTTTCATTGTAAAAAAAAAATTGTTCTGAAAACTTTATAAATATTTTTATTTCTCTTAAACTACATACCTTATTTTACTTCTCTATATAATCGCCACATGAATTAAGACATTTATCTTAGCGATACACCAGCTTCAATATATCCTCGTCGTATTCTTCTGCCGCCAGTCCATTTACCCGCTGATTAACAGCATATTTAACTTATCGCCACCCGCGAATTACTTACCGCTCAAAATTTCTTTCAATTTCCCAAACTAATGGTAATCAGAAGGAGCTAAGTCTGAACTATATGGTGGGTGATCGTAAATTTCTCATCCAAATGTTCTCAGCAAATCACTTGTCATACCCACAACATGTGGACGTGCATTATCATGCAGCAGAACGACGCCGTCGGTCAGCCACCCATGTCACCAATTTTGAATGACGCGCCGTAGCTTACGTAGAGTTTCGCAGTAGGCTTGTGCATTTATAGTCGTTCCATGTGACATGAAATCAATCAGCAGTATGTCGAACCGATCCCAAAAGATTGTAGCCATCAGTTTGGGTCCAAATGCCTGTGGCTTGACCTTTGTCGGTCTGGTTTGTGATTGAGGAAGACGCCGTTCACTTGACTGTCGTTTTCTCTCTGGCGTGTAATACGAAATCCACGTTCATTGCCGGTAACAATTGAATTATGGAACTCATCACTTTTTCTGTGTAGTGCATCAAAAATTCCAAAGCAGATTCCATTCGGATTTTTTTGTGACGTTTTGTTAAGAAGTGCGGCACCCAAGGTGCACAAACCTTTCTGAAGCCTAAATGGTCATTAACAATGCGGCAAATAACAACTCTTGAAACATCAGGCAAAAGGTCAGGTGAAACATCAGAAGGGCCAGGTCAGAAATCCTTCAGCGACGATCTTTGCTGATTTCATCATCGACGCGTTTCAACAAGTCCTCGGTAATTATCGAGGGCCTACCTGAAAGTTCTTCATCATGCACATTAATTCTATTATTTCTAAACCTTTTACACCATTTTCGGACGTTTCTTTCATTCATTACATTATCGCCGTACACAGCGAGCAATTGCTTATGAATTTCAGCCGGCTTAACGTTTTGATGGTTTAAAAAACGTATGACTCCATGTATTTGACAGTCGGCGGCAACATCGATTTTCCTATTCATTTTATGACGTAATAACCCTTTCTTTCTTTTTCCTGTTTAGCCTCCGGTAACTACCGTTTAGATAATACTTCAGTGGATGAATGAGGATGATATGTATGAGTGTGAATGAAGTGTAGTCTTGTACATTCTCAGTTCGACCATACTTGAGATGTGTGGTTAATTGAAACACAACCACCAAAGAACACCGGTATCCACGATCTAGTATTCAAGACCATGTAAAAATAGCTGGTTTTACTAGGACTTGAACGCTGGAATTCTCGACTTCCAAATCAGCTGATTTGGGAAGACGCGTTCACCACTAGACCAACCCGGTGGGTTATGACGTAATAACCCACACGTAATCAAAGATACTACTACGCGACAACTTACCGACAGCAATGCTGTGTTTACAGCATGTTAAAGCGTGGCCATGAACGACACAGGTTCGCTAACGTTAAGGAGAGAAATTTCCTAACGGTCTTTACTTTACAGATATCCCTCGTATGTAAAACATACGGAGGCCTAAATTTTATAATATATCATATTGAAATATACGAACAACATTAATTTTGTGCGCATTTCTTCTTTCTTCTATTATCAAAATTTATTGTTGCAAAATGATTTATAAATAGTATTAGACCGTACAATTTTTTCCGCTATTTAAAATTTACAATTGGTTCCTATTTACCGGAATCAAGACTACAAAATAATGATATGCAGAGAAGGTTTACCGCTGAAATCCCTCAAAGAACTGTATAAAATATTTATACAATATACATAAATATGTAATAAATATTACTAAGTGTATACAAACATGAATCCAAGGCACATTGATAAAGTTCTGAACATAAAAAGGAAACAAAATATTAAGAAAATGAATAAAATAATCTTACTAATCACAAGTAAAATTAATAATAAAGCATGGAAACAATGAAATAGTAAAACAAATCACAGAAACAGCAAAAGTAAGTTTCGAAACGAAATTAATATTTTGACAGTGCATAAACCCTAGAATAGCTGGTTCACTTCAAATCTCGGAGAACTTACAGATAGATCTATTTATGTAGCCGTCGGTATAAAAAAATGATTTTTTTCAATTTTTAAAGCTGTTTTAAATTTGGAATAGAATGTCTTTCTTTCACTCTAGCCATTTTTTTAATGCTTTAAAAAAAATAACCCCAATTTCTTTTAAGATAAAAATACATTGACTATTCATTGTAATCGTAAACCATGATAGTATGGATCACAAAAAGAAGCCTTTATTTGAAAAATTAATCTCTTATAAAAAACTTCTTACCTGAAGTATGTATTTTACGAATCACTTGATAGAAAAAAAATTTTGTTAAAATTACCTAAAAAAAATTGCTTTTTCGTCACGGTAATACAAACATAACAAATTTGTTAATAGATATTTAAAAAAATGAATATTCAAGAACACCATAGTTTTTATTAGTAGTTTTTTTTCGATGATCGTGCAGTATGACAAGAATTTAAACGTCGAGTGGGAAAGTAATCGTTTCTACGTTACCGTTGTAGATGTGTTTAGAGATATGAAACTGAATTGAGTTGATAGTATTTTTGTTAGCAACACTTTTATGGCACGTACTATATACCTATCCAATTTTTTTTTTCATTAAAAAAATATTGGACAATGAATTTAATTTGCATATAATTTTTCTTAAAAAGACTATTACAGTGACTATAGCGTCCCACAACGAAACAGTTGTGCAAGCAAATATAGACTGGCTGCACTTGTTCCACGTGACTGGAATAAAATCTTATTTAATTGAAACATTTTCTTATTTTACCCTCCTCTTTTATATTCTGCTGTTAATTAGAATTATATTTGTACATGAATGACATTGTTAAAACAGATAGTTCGGGGTAAAATCATTGACTAAGAGCTGAAATAACATTTATTTTTGGGCACCAGTTAAAAATGATAAGAGTAAAATAAAAAAAAAATTTAAACCACAGAAAAAGAATTACCTCTTAAATATACTTGACACTTAACGTTGAAATTGGAAAAATTGAGAAGTTTTAGGTGTAATTTTCCATTATTCCTTAATGCTTTCCACAAATAAATTTAAGCTTAGAAAAAAAAATTAAGTGATATAAACCAAAATAATTTCTTTCAATCGATAACTCATAAAGTCAATTGATTTCCAAAATACTTTGCGAATAAATCGACAAATAGATTCATAGTAATTTACAGACAATTTTTTCCATTTAATCTTTCTTTTTTATTTGTGTTAAAATAGAGCTAAAAAAAATTCTTATTTCATAATTTTGATTTTCAACTTTAACGTGTTTCATAAAAAACTATAATTTTTAATGTCATATTAATTTTTTAATCCTTTATATTAAAACGGTTTTATTTTTGAATTTTGCATTATATTGGATGCAGGAAAAAATAGCTACAAAACATGTGCGTGTGTGTATCGAGCGTGTGCTTGCGCGTGCATGCATGGGTACGTGCGTGTGTGCGCGCAAGTTAAACGTCTAAAGTAAACAGTTCTATTTTTATGAAGTCTCCCGGAATGCTACAACTGCTATTTCTTGTAAATGATCCTCTCTAACACGTAAAAATAGCAATTTTTCTTAAATCTTTTGTCTGAATGTGACAGACAGTCTGCTATTTAACAGAATAGTTTCACATGCCGTAACTACAGAAAATATTTTCTCTTTTTTATTTTTGTTTTTAATATAAGTTAACTTAATTGAAAACTAATATTAAAATTTACCTTACACGTTAAATTAATTTTATAATAAAAAACAGTTTGTTACATTTTATTTTATCTTTAAAATCTTTTATTTTATAAAAAATTAATGACTTTCTTTTTTATTAATGTTTGGATAACAGATGACATACACTTTCGAAAAAATATGTAATGGAGCTCTCTCTTACAGAAAACACTCTCTTACAGACAAGGGAATTGCCAGACACCTTTTAACCCACTTATATTTTTAAATTAGATACAGTTTTAAGTATTTAAACAGTTTTGTACATAATGAGTTTAAGATATCTATTTCGTTACTTATTTCCTTGTAAAGGAATATTAATATTATTTTAAAGATTAAGTGAGAAGAAGTCAAACAAAATTATTTAAACTCGCCTCTTTTAATGCTTTTAACCATTTGAACTCTTTATCCGTATCTTTTCTTTTCTTGATACTTTTCATTCTCTTGTTTAGTTTCATTCCTACCTCTAAATGGTTCCATTTCTACATTAATCCACCTTCACAGGCTTTAATTAGTATATAGTATGAGTATAATTAAAGGATAACAACTGTAAATTAAATATATATAATATAAATAAAAAATTAATATATATATGTAGCAAACCATTAACGAGAAAAATATAATTTTGGTTTTAGATAACAAGATGATATAAGTTGTAATTTAAAACATTAAAAATCGATCCTCAAAAATAAAAGGAAAGACAAATTTAAAGAAAAACTAATTTATTTCTAATACAAAAAAAAAAGATTTTTTTTAATGGAGATATGCTGGAGTTACTATTACTGGAATTTACAGAAAAATTAGATTAAAATTAATTTCTAGCACTGTTGTTTGCAAAATGTACCATTATTTACTGATAAATTAGTATAATTCTATCTCGTATTCCAATTATAATTTTGCGGGTCCAGATCAACCAAAAAGGAATTACAATATACTCGTATGCATAAAGAGTATTAAGGGAATGAAATATTTTAAAAACTTATCAATCTTTTTTCAAATTAATTTTTCATAGATATTATTCAGAGATCAATTAGAATAATGTATGTCCAAATTGACACGTTAATAGTACATGCAGTAATCGATATTATAATTCAACATATTGAACATTCTCAAATTCTTCAAATCTTAACATTTTTTTAACGAATAATAATAAAATGTGAAGTATTTACGTCTAATATTATTTGTGATTAGTTGAGAGATCACAATGCGGAAACTACAAGAAGACTGATAAAACAACCTGAAGAGACTTTCAACTTTTCAGGCTATAATTAACCGACATTATGGTAAAAAAGATAAAATTATGCGAAGAAGTTGAGATTAATTGGAGATTATTATTCAAGCTGATATCTAAACAGCCTCTTTAGGTAATTTTATTCCTGTACTTTCTGTTTTGTGATCCATCAAGAAAATCTCTTTTATTTTTTTAAATTTATTTATAAACAAAACGAATATTTTTAATGTTTTACTAAATTTTAACTCTTTATTTTAAAACGGTATTATTTCGGAAATTTTTCATTCTATTGGATGTAGAAAAAAATAGCTGCAAGACGTGTGTATGCGTGTGGGTGTGTACGTCTACGCGAGTTAAATATCTAAAGTAAACAGTTCTTTTTTTATGAAATAAAGAGCCTGAGAAGCTACAAACCTCTTTAGGTAATTTTATTGATCTCCCGTATTTTCTATTGTGTGATTCATCAAGAAATAGCATCAGGTAAAAATACTTCCACCTTCAATATCATACATGAAAGATAATCTATTAGAACTCTAAATAAAAAATCACATTACAATCTGTTTAGGTTCAGATTTTTTTCCGTAAATTTATCGATTAATGAATTTTTTGAAAAATCGTCCTGTCTTATTTATTTTTTGAAATATTATTTTTTTTCCTTTTTATTTTTTGAATCTTTTTCGGTCTAACAAGATATTATCAAGATTAGTACTCCACATAAAATTGACTGTTATTCTTTTTCTAAGCTCAGGAAATTTCTCAGTGTTTTTTATATCATTAAATTTAAGAATTATATATATTTTATTTCGATCTTTAAATTGAAGTCGATAGAAGCGAAACATTTTTTCTACTAATTGATAGTCAAGCCTTCATATAACGGAGCTTTATTTTAAACTTAATCTGTAGATCTACTTTGTCTGTGAATGCAAGTATACTCTGAATCTGTTTACTTCATAAAAAATAATAGCTTGTTAATTATTGAAATAATAACAAAAATATTAACAGTTATATGGATTCTATATGAATATCATTTCATATTACTAAACTGAATAGTATTTTATTTTCTGCTGTTTCAATAAATAGATAAGAATCCTTAGTCCCAAATGAGAGAAATCTTTGTCCTTTTCTATATCTGTCGATGACGACGAATGCTATTAAAGTGTCTTTAGGCGTGATTTGTTTTATTTTATTTTTATTGTGGATCGTAACCTTTATCTTTTATAGTCGTATTTTACTTGTGCCAATTGACACGCGCACTTTTAAAGGTATTTCTTTCGCAATATTTAGGTCACGAGGAAATTTATGAGAGAACTGTGTATCATAGAATCCTTATCACATAATTAAATTTACACTCCAAGACTTTGTTGTGACAATCTATAGATTTCTTAATTTGTATGATTACTTTCTGCAAGTAAAAATGGAAATATTTACCTACTGATATTTCAATTTGTTGTTACGCGTAGGCATACTATTTTCAAAGCCTCTCTTGAAATTTATGAATATTTTCGTTAAACCAATATAAAAAAAAAATTGCACAGTTTTTCTCAAGAAGACCGAATTCGTTAATTTTACTTTGTGTAGTAATTTTTGTACAATTTTTTTTTTCACAAGAAATATATAAAACATAAATTAAATGAACCCCTAAAGGAGGTATAATTTTTTTTTTAATATTAAAATAAATTTTCTTATGAAAAAAATAAATTAAATTAACTGTAATGTGATGAAATAATTAAAAATAACGAGCAGTCCCTACACACAAGATAGTTTAAACTCGCTCACCATTGTGACTAACTGCAAAACCGCGTATGAAAATTACACCAATAAAAAGTAAATGTAACTTCAAATTGAGGTTATGTTTTCTGTTGTCCACATTAAATTGAGTGTAAATCAGGGAAAACTCAATCAATCTTCATAAAATTTTAAAATGTATACCTTTAGGTAAACTAATGCAGCATATCTAAATTTGAATAAAATTGATCAACTAGTTTTGGTGATTATCGAGTAAAGAATTTTATAGATAGGCCTCTATATATAAGAAAATTACAATTTAAGTGTATGGTATTTTGTTTGGTTTTGTGATTGGTACTCTTCGTATTTCAAAACTTAAAGAAAATTCAATTTCACTCCTCAATCCGATCTCGCGACTGAAAGTAATTCCGGACTTTTCTTCGAAAAGAAGGTAAAAATAGTATTTTATTTTGATACAACAAATTTTAAACGTTTATTTTTCCCACCCTTCGGAAAGGCACCTGTTAGACACCACTTCTCATCATTTAAGAAGTTTATTAACGTACTGCGAAACCTCCGTACTCGCGGTTCCTGTATTCGCGATTTCGTTATTCGCGGTGCAATATTTTGTGATATCATTTCTATATTCGCGGCTAAAATTTTTCGTATTCGCGTACATTAAAAATTATGTAGTGACATTAAAAAATAAAAATACTAAAATATTTAATGGTGCAAGTAGAGTACGAACGTGACAGGTAGAAGATACGATCTCTGGAAAACAGTTAAATGTCGAAACGTTTACCGAAGGCATTAGACTTGCCCATAATGTTATCCAGTCTTTTATAGAAGCTGATCCACATAGAGGATTTAAGAAGCTTAATCTTTAAGCGCAAATTGAAGATCCATTCAAGAATACACAGAACTTCACAAGAATTTAAAAACAAGAGCGAGCAATGGAAAAATTAAAAATCTTTGTAAATGCAATCCAAAATACTGTAGGTTAGTTTTGTAAATTTCCTGTACAGTAATTTTAGTTTTAGTATACGTAGTAATAGTGCTATTTTCTTGACTTTTTGCGATTATCGGAACGATTTTAATATGTAATACCGTTTTCTAATGCAGTACGTACTGTAGTCAGTCTTTAAATCAAACTGTTCGGTAAGTTCTTACGGGTAAATTAGGAGATATACTGTATTTTGTTAATTTTTTTTTTGTGGTGTACCTATGTACTGTACTAAATCAGTGCTTATAACTAATGCTGCCGTATTTCATCAATAAAATAGCCCTAAGTAAGTACGCAGGATTTTTTTTAAATTTTACATAGAACATAACCATTCTTCCTTAAATGAGATTAGTTCCGGTCTATATTCGCAGTTTTCTGTATTCGCGGCATTTTTACGGCCTCTAACCTCGCGCGAGTAACAAGCTGTTATGTATTGTATTTTATTTATTGTATTTATCATATTTGTTTAGCAAAAATTTCATCCGAATTGGGTACAGAAGTATAATTAGTTGACAAAAAGGAAAAGTATACTACTTCAAAACTTTTCACAATTTCTAATCTATCTAATCGTCTAATCTAATTATAGCTATCCAAAGAAACTTTTTCTAAGGTTTATTTTTCGTAACGAGAACATAAATTTTAAATTACAAACCAACAGGAAATCTGTATACAACAATACGTTTATTAGTATATATTACATTTATGTTAATTTTTATTTTCAGGTATAGAACTGAAAGTACGTCAAATAAACTGTATTCCACTCCGTATTTTACTTATTTACTTTAAAAGTCTGTAGATTCATGCAGTTTTTCCTTTTTACTAACCGAGAAATATGTTAATAAAAAGTACTGGTTTTAAAGGTAAATCTCGTAATGAAATAATTACTTTTCGTACCAACGTTATTAAATTTATTAATTTAATTTCAAAAATTTTTATTAGCTATAATTAAAATTTTATTTAAAGAAAAAAGAACTAATGACATTAATATTGCTTTTCATTAATACATAAAGGTGATTAAACAATTAGTATCTATTTAAACGTTTGAATAATAACTTTAAAAGAGTTGCCCGGAGCAATTGCAGTCCTAATCAGATCTCTTTTGTATTTCTGAATAAGTAGAAATATAAAACAATAGTAATATTTTCTCCAGTTACTAATTAAATGTAATTAAGTTACCCTTTTCTTCCAAGAACGATTAATATGCGAAATGGAGAGATGTAATTTAACTTTTATAATTTTCTAGACTTGTCACTAAAATACCAAACAATTTTCGACATCACAGTGTCTTAGAATGAAAAAATTTATTACAAAACAAACCTATTAAAGGAATTTCCTTAAAAGTTTTTGTCTGGGTTTTTTGATGTAGTTAGTTGCATTCTACTGTTTCAAAAGCGTAACCAATTCAAAAAAACACTTACACATCATCTTATCACTTAAACATTTATACACATAAAGGTTAATAAAGAATTTACTCAAAATATGGCTACTTGTATATTTAATTGTATCCGTCAATTAGTACTACGATGAAAAATAATGTAAAGAAATTCTGTTATGTGAATCTACAATACGGACACTGTGAATCGGGAATTTCACTTTTCAATAGTTTGGAATATTGGAAAGTAAAAACACGAGATTTATTAATTTATAGGAAATGTTTAATTTAACCATCTGTATAATTCCATTAAAATATTTTAACAACCTGCAAAAAATGACTTTTCGAAGTTTTAATGTGATTCTTTGTATGCGTAAAAAATTAAGTAGTCTATTTAAATTAAGTCTATTTAAATTTAAGTAAATAAAAATATATCGTTACAACGTAAAAAAGAAATGACACGAGGTTGTATTGGCATTATTCCTATTGAACCATAAAGGATTATTTCTGCATGCAAAGGTTGAAGTTCTACGAAAGACTTGTTTATCAATGAATGTTAAATTAGTTCTAGTACATGACCACAGAGCAAGTCTCTCTTTTAAATGGCAGTTATCCCCTAAATTAACAGTCAGTTTAAATGTCACTGCATACTTTATAAAAGACTTGTCTCGCTACACAGGAGTGGGCACGCAGAATAGCTTTGACTGAAAGTCGATTTCAGCTTCAATAGGAAAATTTTACAAAGAAACTTTTATATAACAAGTAACAGTTTAATACACATGAATTAAATGTAAAACTTCTCTTTCTCCTTTTTTTATTACCATAATATGTTTATCTCAAACATACATAAAAAAATCTACGATTTAATCGAAACCTCATAATGTTTTATACAAAAAACTATTTCATTGCTAAGATAAAACCTAAATTCGAACAAATTTAAATATATCAAAATGAAAATAATTACTAAAAAACATTTTATGCACTTGAAATCCATTACTAACAACGATCTAATGTTATCTTAAATAATATTTGTATTATGTTACTATAATAAAGTAAATTAAATACACTAATTTCAATTTTTATTAATATTATCATCTAATTTTTATTAATAAACTCATGTCAAATATTCTTTACTAATAATATCTGAAGAAAATATATTTTTCTCCAAAAGTTGCTTTAACAGTTTACCGACATAAAAATAGTATCGCTTAATTGAGGTCGTGTTAAAACATACTTATATGTATTAAATTAAAAAATCTGATAGGCGTATGTTACGCCAATTAAATTACATTTACACGTTTTTTTTAAAATTAAAGTACATAAACTTTAATTTCATTAAAAACCTTTGATAGTTAATTATTTTTATTTTATTATTTTTTTTATTGAATTATTATTAATCGTAATTTTTTTTTACAATGAGAGGTTAATAATTATTAATAAATCAATATATAAATTAAAAAGAAAAAAGTTAAAAAAAAAGGAGATGAAGTCTGATTCGAACCGATGTGCCTTTCCCTAAGTTCCAAATATTTCATTAATTAAAATTTTATTGGCTGTAATTCTGGAACCAAAGAAAATAAGTACCACTTTTGATATATCGCTGAAAAGCACTCAATGAGAGCTTATTACTGTAGTTAAAAAAACCCTTTTTTTTTCTTTTTATTGGACACTTTTGGTTGAATCGATTGCAATCAAAAACGGGGGTACACAACTAGATGTTACAACAATCCTAAATCCAAAATTTCAACATCCTACGGCAAATCGTTTTTGAGTTATGTGAGATACATAATTAAGTACAGACGTCACGCCGTAACTACTCAAAATGGATTCAGGGATGGTCAAAATGGATATTTCCGTTGAAATCTGGAAACCGACATTTTTCGCGATCACAATACTTCTTTTACTTCGTACAAGGTAGTAAAAATACAAATTGTAACGTTTAACAAAAATCTTTCACGATATCTCATTTTTCTTCAAAGCAGTCTTAAAATTGTTTTATGTGATTTTATAAAGCATTCATACAATATGTGAAGGTTAGTTGATAATAAAAATCAGTAATAACCCACTTAAAATTTCTAAAAATTGCATTTCATGATCAATCATCATATTTCTCTAGAATCAGAAGAATATAGCTTACACAACAAGTTTCTGAGGTATTATTCGTTTTACAAACTTTAATTTTCGCATCACCCATTCTGATAGAAAAAAGGTGTGTTGAATAAAATAAAAAAATTACTGTTTTAAGTTCAGATTTGATTCAAATCAATATTCATTGCTGATGAATAACAGGTATAAAATTTCCATATCACACAAACACAGTTATTTAGTTAAGATTGCGTGATCAAGAAGTAAATCGTATCAAAATCGATATTTTTAAGCTCCTTGTACTATATACCGTACATCGCTTTATATGATTTTTTGAATTTTTAATCTTAATCTTTATTCTCTAAAGGCGGCATATTATTTTTCATTTTGAAATCGGTATATTATTTTATTAATTTTCAAGTTAATGCTTTTTACTAGCTGCATTTGATTCTTTATGAAAATTAATTTCATACAATTTTCGTTTTTTCACGTTTTTCACGTTTGAATTTTCTTTACGTTTTGAGGTGTGAAGCTTACAAAAATACAATTCGCTTAAATTGAAGTTTTCTTAAAATGTAATTTCTTTATATATGTGTAATTTGTGGCTCAAAAATCTCCGAAATAATTGAAGCTAATTAAAATTTAGATGTGCTGTATTAATGTATCTGTAGTTGTGCATGTGAAAATTTAATGGAGTTTGGTTGAGTCGTTATTGTGTTACGTTCAATTTAACGTCGACAGCAGACAACATGACCTCAATTTGAGGTTGTCTTTGTCTGTTGTCTTTGTGCATTTTTCATAAGCGCTTATGCAATAAGCCACAACTGTGAGTAAATTGATAGTTTCTGCTTCTGCAGGGGACTACTAGTTAATTGAAGTTATGTAGTGCGTTCTACTCTGAAAATCAGTCCGTTCCTGACTGCCAAATAGTGAGGGTATCCGAAACAAAAAGATGGTCTTGTGCAAGACTGCACAAGAGTTTTATTTTAGTTAAAATTTGAGGTGCTTCATTCTGAAATAA
The DNA here is from genome assembly GCF_047948215.1 of Lycorma delicatula. Classification (NCBI taxonomy): domain Eukaryota; kingdom Metazoa; phylum Arthropoda; class Insecta; order Hemiptera; family Fulgoridae; genus Lycorma; species Lycorma delicatula. Next base: position 177,819,530 of record NC_134457.1, read on the forward strand.
AATTATATTTTAATACAAAACTGATGAAAAATCTGAATTATTTTTCAGCCATATTTTGGATAATCTGTTAATGTTTGTTTATTAATAAATGCAATAATGTTAACAGCTATTGCAGTTGTAAAAGTACATTTTTTTACTACAGGCCTTTTATATTCATATCAAATAAGTTTTTTTTATTGCTCATCTTGTATACAATTTTATTTGTTTGTAAGAAATTCTTCAAAACGATAGCATCTACATCAATGTACGGTTAGAAAGTCATGTTAAATATCTTAAATCTGTTTTCTTATAGCTACACATAATTTTTATTTCACCTATGTTTTATTCAATGACTTATTTCTACGTATGGGTTCATCGATCTTGAAGACGGATCCAAAAAATTAAAGAGTAAGTTGTAATAATTACGCTACAAAGTTCCATTTTCATAGGGAAAAATGACCAAAAAAAAATCTCTTCTCTTTTTTTTGTCTAAAATATTTTTAGACAATTCGTTATTTTTTTATATATATATATTTTTTGTTATAATTTTATATTGTTTTTTCTTTTCAATATTAGTATGTATTTTTATTTTTATTTTTTTTTATATCTAGTCATGCAACAAAAATTCATTATTATAAAATCACTAATTATTATTTATAAATAATAATATATTTTCTTTTACGTATTAGATAAAAAATTTCTGTCTTGAAATTTCGTATGGCTTTTTCCCAGTTTTTGAATTGGTGCGTCTACATGCTAAAACGATTTACATATTTTGGTTATTGGTAATTTTATTAGTGTATGTATAATTTTATAAGAGATGTAGATTTTAACAAAATATAAAAAAAGATTAACAACCCACATAAGAATAAAAAAATGAAATCATCAGTATTTCGGAATATATAAACTGTAAAAAAAAAATATTTCTTTTTTTTGAGAATTTTTGATTTAACATAATTTATGTATACATACTGAAGCGAAAAAAAACGATCTGTTCAAAAGTTCATGATTTTTTTATTTTAATTGTGGAAGATAGGCAACTAGTTATTTTTCTTATTTATTTATTTTTTATTTGAAACTGCATTTGAATAAGTAACGGCTAGATAGTTTTTTTTAGAATAAAGTAAAATACATTTTTATCTAACAAAATACCTCCTCTATGAATCATGAGACCTTGCCGTTGGTGAGGGGGCTTGAGTGCTCAGGGATACAGAGTAGCTGGACCGAAGGTGCAACCATATCGGAGAGGTATCTGTTTGAGAGCCAGACTAAGGAATGATTCCTGAAAGAGGGCAGCAGCTCTTTCAGTAGTTGTTAGGGGCGTGAGTCAGGATGACTTAAACGGCCGTATCAACATCACTCAGTCCTCTGAGTACTGCGCAGCTGAAAGCAATGGAAAACTACAGCTGCTTTTTTTTTTTCCAAGAAAATGTGGCTCTGCATTTTCACATAACAATAATGGAGGCGCCTTCCTTGGTAAAATATTCCGGAGGTAAAATAGTCCCCCGTTCGGATCTCCGGGTGGGGACTACTAAGGAAGGGGTCACCAGAAAATTAAAAAATAACATTCTACGAGTCGGAGCGTGGAATGTTAGAAGCTTAAAAAAGGTTGGTAGGCTAGAAAATTTAAAAAGGGAAATGGATAGGGTGAATGTGGATATAGTAGGAATTAGTGAGGTTCGGTGGGAAGAGGAAGGCGACTTTTGGTCAGGTGATTTTAGAGTAATTAACTCAGCGTCAAATAATGGGCAGGCAGGAGTAGGTTTCGTGATGAACAAGAAGATAGGGAGGAGAGTGGAGTATTTCAAAACGCATAGCGATAGAATCATTGTAATAAGGATAAAATCAAAACCTAAACCGACAACGATTGTTAACGTTTATATGCCTACAAGCGCCCATGATGATGATGAGGTAGAGTGTGTATACGAAGAGATTGATGAAGCAATTAAACACGTAAAAGGAGATGAAAATTTAATAATAGTTGGAGATTGGAATGCAAGCATTGGAAAAGGCAAGGAAGGAAATATAGTGGGTGAATACGGGCTGGGCAAAAGGAATGAAAGAGGGGACCGACTTATAGAGTTTTGCACGAAGTATAATTTAGTAATTGCCAACACCCAGTTTAAAAATCATAATAGAAGAATATACACTTGGAAAAAGCCAGGCGATACTGCAAGGTATCAGATAGATTATATCATGGTTAAGCAAAGATTTAGAAATCAACTCGTTGACTGCAAAACTTACCCTGGAGCAGACATTGATAGCGACCATAATTTGGTGATAATGAAATGTAGATTGGGGTTTAAAAACCTGAAGAAAAGGTGTCAGATGAATCGGTGGAATTTAGAGAAGCTTGAGGAAGAGGAGGTAAAGAAGATTTTTGAGGAGGACATCGCAAGAGGTCTGAGTAAAAAAGATAAGGTAGAAAATGTAGAAGAAGAATGGGAGAATGTTAAAAAGGAAATTCTTAAATCAGCAGAAGCAAACTTAGGCGGAATAAAGAGAACTGGTAGAAAACCTTGGGTTTCAGACGATATATTGCAGCTGATGGATGAACGTAGAAAATATAAGAATGCTAGTGATGAAGAAAGTAAAAGGAACTATCGGCAATTAAGAAATGCTATAAACAGGAAGTGCAAACTGGCGAAAGAAGAGTGGATTAAAGAAAAGTGTTCAGAAGTGGAAAGAGAAATGAACATTGGTAAAATAGACGGAGCATACAGGAAAGTTAAGGAAAATTTTGGGGTACATAAATTAAAATGTAATAATGTGTTAAACAAAGATGGTACACCAATATATAATACGAAAGGTAAAGTCGATAGATGGGTGGAATATATTGAAGAGTTATATGGAGGAAATGAATTAGAAAATGGTGTTATAGAGGAAGAAGAGGAAGTTGAGGAGGATGAAATGGGAGAAACAATACTGAGATCTGAATTTAAGAGAGCATTAAAAGATTTAAATGGCAGAAAGGCTCCTGGAATAGACGGAATACCTGTAGAATTACTGCGCAGTGCAGGTGAGGAAGCGATTGATAGATTATACAAACTGGTGTGTAATATTTATGAAAATGGGGAATTTCCATCAGACTTCAAAAAAAGTGTTATAGTTATGATACCAAAGAAAGCAGGGGCAGATAAATGTGAAGAATACAGAACAATTAGTTTAACTAGTCATGCATCAAAAATCTTAACTAGAATTTTATACAGAAGAATTGAGAGGAGAGTGGAAGAAGTGTTAGGAGAAGACCAATTTGGTTTCAGGAAAAGTATAGGGACAAGGGAAGCAATTTTAGGCCTCAGATTAATAGTAGAAGGAAGATTAAAGAAAAACAAACCAACATACTTGGCGTTTATAGACCTAGAAAAGGCATTCGATAACGTAGACTGGAATAAAATGTTCAGCATTTTAAAAAAATTAGGGTTCAAATACAGAGATAGAAGAACAATTGCTAACATGTACAGGAACCAAACAGCAACAGTAGCAATTGAAGAACATAAGAAAGAAGCCATAATAAGAAAGGGAGTCCGACAAGGATGTTCTCTATCTCCGTTACTTTTTAATCTTTACATGGAACTAGCAGTTAATGATGTTAAAGAACAATTTAGATTCGGAGTAACAGTACAAGGTGAAAAGATAAAGATGCTACGATTTGCTGATGATATAGTAATTCTAGCCGAGAATAAAAAGGATTTAGAAGAAACAATGAACGGCATAGATGAAGTCCTACGCAAGAACTATCGCATGAAAATAAACAAGAACAAAACAAAAGTAATGAAATGTAGTAGAAATAACAAAGATGGACCACTGAATGTGAAAATAGGAGGAGAAAAGATTATGGAGGTAGAAGAATTTTGTTATTTGGGAAGTAGAATTACTAAAGATGGACGAAGCAGGAGCGATATAAAATGCCGAATAGCACAAGCTAAACGAGCCTTCAGTAAGAAATATAAGTTGTTTACATCAAAAATTAATTTAAATGTCAGGAAAAGATTTTTGAAAGTGTATGTTTGGAGTGTCGCTTTATATGGAAGTGAAACTTGGACAATCGGAGTATCTGAGAAGAAAAGGTTAGAAGCTTTTGAAATGTGGTGCTATAGGAGAATGTTAAAAATCAGATGGGTGGATAAAGTGACAAATGAGGAGGTATTGCGGCAAATAGATGAAGAAAGAAGCATTTGGAAAAATATAGTTAAAAGAAGAGACAGACTTATAGGCCACATACTAAGGCATCCTGGAATAGTCGCTTTAATTTTGGAAGGACAGGTAGAAGGGAAAAATTGGGTAGGCAGGCCACGTTTGGAATATGTAAAACAAATTGTTAGGGATGTAGGATGTAGAGGGTATACTGAAATGAAACGACTAGCACTAGATAGGGAATCTTGGAGAGCTGCATCAAACCAGTCAAATAACTGAAGACAAAAAAAAAAACTAACAAAATACGGGATTTAAGATTACTGATGCAGTTTATGATTTACAAATTGATATTATCGACATTTTAGAATTTTTTTATTAAATTTAATTTTGTTGAAAATGTTTAATTAAACAGAAATATTTCATCACTTCTTAAGGTGTAATTCAATCAAAAAAAAAAAAAAATATTATTAGTTAATCATTTAACTATTACTTTAAAATGCTACCAATAAAATATTTGTAATTATTATTATTGTTAATATTTAATTTTATAAACTGTGCAAAATTGTATAAATTATTAATAACCTGTTTTATCAAAAGGTTCCCGTATTAACTAATTTGAATTCAAGTTTGTCACAAAGTACAAAAAAAAAAAAATGAAAAATAAACTTGTATCCTTAGATTTACTTCAAATGTTATTAAATAATTAAGATTAAGAGTCGCCAAAAAACAGAAAAAAGGAAAAAAATAATTAAAAAAATTACATAGATTTCATTAAGAATCTATGAATCATTAAGAAGAACCGCCACTCCACCGATCTCCGTGGCGGAGTGGTAGCGTCTCATCTTTTCATCTGGAGGTTCTGGGTTCGAATCCCAGTTAAACATGGTATTTCTATATGCTACAAAGTTCTATTTTCATAGGGCAAAATTACCAAATCAGTCGATGCCCGTCATCTCAAAAAAAAGAAAAAAAAAAGTTTTAAATCGGAATAAGTTTAAATAAAGTTAATTTTTCATAAAATCATACATCTAAATTTCCCTGTACTACTGATACAGATTACATTCTATAATTTAAAAAATACAAAAATAATTAATACATAAAATATAAAACATTTTATAATAATATAAAAAATAACGATTACAATATAAAAAATAAAAATAATAATTAATATATTTTACATCTGTCTATACCATAATTTTGTATAATACCTTTCTATACCATAATTCTGTTATGTATTGTGTATTATAATATACAAAATTTTATAATAATAAAATTTATTCAGACAAGCTCTAATTTTGCAACAGAGTTTTTGAAAGTGACATTAATTTCGTTGGTTACTATCTACTTAGTCCATTACAAGTGCGTGGCACATTATTAGTGATACTGAATTTGAAGGTGCAATTATATCGGCAAAAAATCAGATTTCTTATCACCAGTTATGGAATGTAAGAACATAGTTTTGTTCTCTTTTTATAACGAGTTGGTTACTGTGAGTATCATATTAAAAATTTCTTAAAATCAACCTGAAATAAATATTTTGCTACGTGTAGGTCTTTGTGTGCAACTAAAAGTAAAGCATCATCAGCAATACATAAAAGCTAAACTGCGGCATAGACAGTGTAAAATTTCGTTAACACAGATAAAATTGAAAATTGGGGCTAACTGACTTCCTTGTGGCATCCAAAAATTACATTTCAACGGATCGCTAAAGCTAGTACATATTTTAACAACAAATCAGTTAAATAAATTCGAGCCTAATGAAGGAGATGACCTGCAATTCCTTTTCTTCTATATTTCATTCATGATTGACCGAGTTGGTTGAATTTTATTTAAAAATCATTATCTAAACTTCTGAATTACGTTGATGCATGCTTGTAATTTTCCTGACTTTAATAAACCCAAAATATCGAAATAGATTAAATTATATACTAAACCAATAGAGCTTCTATGTACTCGAAATAACAGAAGATAAATTCATTCGATGTCAATACGCTATACTTGGATATATTCAAATAAATTATACTGTAAAAACAATTTATAATAAAAAAATAAAACCAAAACTATACAATAAAATAAAAGTAAATAGATTCAAAAAATGTTGATATTCTTTCAAATGAAAACAAGAAGGTGGTATTTGTTTGGATTTCCAAGTCACTTCGGAATTCAGGGAAATGAACAGGCTTATGAAGCGGCTATGAGAACCTCGTTAAATGTACTCCGAGTGGATTTCGTGGGTCAAAATGACTTCGTAAGGGAACTCGAAAAAAATCTAAATTCCAAGTGGAACAAATTTTGGTTGTAATGCTCACTCACGAGCCTACATAAATTTAGGAGAAATATTTTTGAAGAATCGTTCGACCCCTCGCAACAGATGAAACTATGTACACTAAATTAACGCGTTCCCATCTGCTTGGCTTTACTCAGTACAATTGTAGTTACGTAATGTACAATATACAATAAACGATCTCCTCCTAGACTACCCAAAATTCAATACGCTATATTTCGATATATTTTGACATTAACTTATAACCCTTATTGTTGATTTAGATACACTAATCGTTACAATATAAAAGATAGGATCGTTTATGTAAACAGTCACCAAAAATGTTTTATAATAATAAATTATACAGTTAATTTATTGACGGCTTAACATTGTTAACGCTAGACTACTCTGAACTATAATAATTTATTGCGAGACATAATATCTGTATAAATATAGGTCATTATTGGTTTGCATTTATTATTTTTCTTCTTTCTTATTATATACTTCAAAATAAATTTCTACTTTTGCGCTAATGTGTAGAATAGAAATCCTTGAAAGTATCGATCGATATTCTTTTACAAAAAGAAGGCCCAGCCTTCTGAGTTCTTCACATTTACAGTCTTTCTGAACTCATTATCACAGAACATTCAACCTATAATTTACAAATTTAAAACAAAAAAAAAGAAAAAAACATATTTTTATATAATTACTTATTTTTATTTCACATTTTCGTACTTTAAATAGCGTATTCCTGCGTTAGAAAATATTTTGTTTCATTATTGTGTATTCATCAAAAATTTAAATTTCAACTAAAGTTTCTCAATTTAATCAATAATTTTATTTTAAGTAATGCACTGATTTTGCCTGATATTTTCTAAATTTTAAAGTGAATTTTTTTTAAATTACGTTGAAACATAGGTAATTTAAAGATATTCCTTTACCATAATTACATACAGGATTATTATTACCAATTGATATCGTATTTAAAAATTAATCTAAAATTTGAGTAATATTTCCTTGATTCTTATTGTTAATTTTTTTCAATACGAAGATTTTTCGTATCATTTATTAGAAAATACTGTTTGCAGTTAAATATAAAAAAAAGATATTAAAAACATATTTTAAAAGACCTACAATAAATAATCTTTAAGCTGAATCAATTTAACCTTATTCTTTTAAAGTCATCTTCTTAAAATGAGCTCCATTAAAAGTTTAGTAAGTTGTAAGTAATCGTTTGACTTGTTTTGTGACAGTCGCCTATCTCAAAAATTGTAAGGACAGAATTCTTTGAAGTCTACTTATATATAATTTATTCTTTCTCCTTTTGTTTATTTTTGATTGAAAAAATAATTGGATGTTTTCTAATTCTACAAATATAGAAAAAAACAAAGAATATACTTTAAAATTACGTAAAATCTTGTAGATATCGAAATTGCTTTTCGTAATGTATCAAATTATTACATTACTGGAATATATATATATATATATATATATATATATATATATATATATATATATATATATATATATATATATTAAAGATCCATTAAAACTACATGTATACGTAACTAATTAAAATTAATTAAAAGTGTTGTCTTTGCCTAGGCTTATGTTTTACCACTCATCAGACAGTATCTTTGATTGAAAAGTTTCAGTAAGATGAAAATTTAAATAAGGTTTAAAGATTTAATTATTTTAATTTAATTTTAATAACATTACGACGCTCATAACTTCTGATTAAACACACATAATAGTGTTAAGAATAATCAGTTATAAGTGAGGTGATTACTACTATAGACTGCCTACTAGATCAGTTAGTACTGGGTTTGATTCTCGAAAGGGTCTAACATTTTTAATTTTATTTTACCTTTCTCATTAAGCATAGGATTAAAAGTAAATAAATAAAATTAATAATAAAAACCATGCGATGATTTCTTAAGCAGTTCGTAATAATTAGTTCATTAAACAAGTATACTAATATTAAAACGAAATCTACACAAATATTTTTTTTTTATTCACTTTTATTTTATTTTTTTTTATTCTCTTATTTTATCATTTCTTATTTCTCACATCAAAAATTTAAGCCATTAGTGACTTAGAGTAACGGAAAAGTATTTATTTAAGAGTTACAATACAACATACGTTTAACGTAAAACTAATAAATGAGCAATAGAACACTGTTTAAGCACTAGTTTACATTAAACGTTAGTCGTATTAAAATTTGTTAAATTATGTCCATCATCCTATTATATAAAAATGTAATAGTCTTGATATCACCCTGCATCTTCATATTTTGACTTAACTTCAGTTGTCGACGACTAGTTTCGAATTTTGGGTAATTTAGGAGGAGATGGTTTATTGTCTGTTGCACAGTACACATCTCACAGAAGTACTGAGAATAGCCAAGCTGGTGGGAATGCGTTAATTTAGCGTACTTAGTTTCGTTTGTTGCGGGGAACGAACGATTCTTCAAAGACATTTCTCCTAAATTCTTGCAGGCCCGTGAGTAAACTTAACAACCAAAATTTGTCCCACTGGGGGTATTTAGATTTTTTCCCTTACGAAGTCATTTTGACCCACCAAATCCATTATTAGTTTATTTACCGAGGCTCTCTTAGCCGCTTCATCAGTTGTTCATTTCTGAGAATACCAAATGACTTGGAATCCAAACAAATACCACCTTCTTTTTATATGAAAGAATGTCATTTTTATTTTATTGTACAGTTTTGGTTATATTTTTTATTATAAGATGTTTTTACAGTATACGTGTTTAAGGAAATGAATTAAACAACAGTTATTTGAAATTACGTAATCTTTTATTTACCTATTGAATAATTTCTTTTATAAGAAATTATTAACTAGATAAACATCATGTAAGAATTATTTGATCGATTTTATCTCTTTTTTGTGTAATTTGTAAACGTTTAATTACAAAAATGAAATAAAATATTTTGTGAAAATTTTTGTAATAAAAGGAGCCATTTATTTTTTAATTAAATATTGTATAACCTAGATTTATTATTTTTTTTTTTACTCGTTGTAACTGTAATGAAATAATAAAAAATTTAATCTTCATTAAATAAATAAGTAGTTTTATTTAATAATTTTTTTTTTTAATTTACTGAATTCATAATAAAAGGTAACCAACCGTACTAATATATAATCTTACGTAAAAAGTTAATTAAAATAATCAGTGTAAAACATATATGACGCAGATGTCAAGGATGTTTTTTCCATTTTATTTATTGTAAGAATTAACGTAAACTCGGTACTAGTTTTTTACATCGTTTAAATGATTTGATAAATTTTTTCAAATTGCATTTAAAATTTAATACAGGAAAGATGAATTTAATTATATTAAATAGAACTTTTTTATTATTATATTTTAATCTAATTATATTTAAAATACATTAAATTTATAGTAATCAAGTCTTAGTTAATATAAGAAGTATGTAGATGTGGCTGAGTAAAACATTTCTTGTTAGTGGTATGTGTTTTCAGATATTTCTTGTTAATAACAGAACCAAAAGAATATTTTTTTTTAGAATTATCGCTGCGTGTTCAATTTGTTTAAAGAAAATATAGCCACATTGATCGTATTTTCTAGACGAATATTATTTTTGCAGATTTTTAAAAATAACAACTTTTTTCTTAACTGGAACTATAGTTTATATTTTCCTCACAAAAAATTCATACTCTTTTCCTAAAACAATAATAATTTTTTTTACAATTTTAACATCCTTTCCTTAACATTTAATTGTAAACTCCTCTTTGGAAATTTTGTAGTAATATCTTTTTTCACAAAAGACTGAATTTTATTTTGCAAATATTGTAATAAGTATATATTAAAATATACGTATTATAACAAAAATCTTGAAAGCACCTTTGTGAATAATAAAATGTATGTTTTAAAAAATAAAATGTAAATAATTAGCATTTTATAGATGATGTGGTTTGCATTTAACTCCTGGTTTAGAAAAGTTAAGCACGTCTCTACTTTATTTTTTAACAATATTTAAATATTTATTGCTTTTTGCCGATCTCTGTGGCGGAGGGGTAGCGTCTCGGCCTATCATCCTGAGGTCTCGGGAGTGACGGTCAGGTTTGAAATTTTCATACGCTACAAAAATTACATTTCATATCCTAAATACAAGCGAGCTTATGTACTGAATAAATTCAATAAGCAAAAAAAAAAAATTAGTGATAATTATTATTAGTGGTTAGTTAAACTATTATTTATAAATAATAAATATTTATTATTATTTTATACTATTTATTATTTCTAAATTTAACTATAAATGATGTTATGAATATGTGACTGTGCCTATAAATGATTTTATGTAATTATTTACCTTAAAATTTTAAATCGTAATTTTTAATAATGAAGTACGCAAATAAAAATAAATTACTGTTAGGGAATGCTCTTCAGAAGACGTTGGTCGTGATTCATTTCAAAATTACAGTACAACGGCTTATCAATTCAAAATATTTAATAACGCTTCTGTTTTCAAGTAAATAAAGAAATTTTTTTTCTATATCCTTTTTTACTCACCTCGATTTTTTACTCCTTTTTTATTCTACTCACCACCTTTTTTACTCACTGTTTGAAAGATAGAGCCTGTGAACAAATTATATTTAAATAAATGTATAAACTGCCTAAAACCGATTCCTTTCAAAGTTTTCTTCTCAACCATGACGGTATATTATTAAATTTGCGGTGAAGTTTACCATTGTCAAAAATTAAAAAAAATCAGTAGTATTGAAGAGGAAATTTTAAAAGAAATCATTGTTAGAAAGTTTTTACCTAATAATTTTTGAGGCTTCAGTCGGACGTGTTTTCTCAAGCTCCCGGTTTCACAACCGTATTTGTATTTTTTTTTCGTTTGTGTTTTTAGTTCATTGTGTTTGTTGTAGTTCTTTTCGTTCGTTTTTCTTAGCTTTGGTAGTTTAGTTTTTTTTTTGTTTGTACAACTTTCGTTTAAATAGTTTACGTGTCCAGTTTTTCTGGTGGTGTGCACATTTTTCGTTTTTTATGAGTGTCTTTGTCCATTATACTTACGATTTGATTGTTTTTTGGCTGTTCGTTAGTGTTATAATTAATTTTTTTTTACAATTTTTGAACTTAGTTTAGAGTTTCTAGGGGTTTGTTTATACAGTTGTTAGCTTGTTGCATACTGGATTGGTAAAATGTTTTATATTTTTATAAAAAAAAAATTTTTTGTGAATTATCGGTCATGTCTGACGGCAGTGACGGTAAACATACACCCGGCAGTGGTATTTTACCTGCCGCGAGAGGAGGAGTCGCCGAAAGACAAAATCTCTGCTGGTACGGATGGTTTGCTTTGAAACTAGTGGGAGTAAGAGAACGGAAACTGAAGAACTCAGGCGTGTAGAGGTAGCAAGATTAACAACAAGACGAAGGGAGAAGGAATAGCGGTTCTGCGGCACCAGGTTTCTCTGCCGCTGACATTGAACATAGTGGGGAGTATGATAGGGACTTCCCACTTAATTCGATGAGGTCAGACGAGGAAATGGGCGATGAACAAGTGGTATCGAAACCCGCAGAGAAGTGGAGGCTATGGCTCTCCCACCCGGCTACAGAATAAACAAAGAAACAGAAAGCTGCTAGTAGGGACTATTTGTCCTCCAAGGAGGTGACCTCTGGCAAGGAGAGTTGCGGATCCTCGCAGATCATGTCCAAAATGGAAGAGGGGTAACTGGAAGGGGTGAAGAAGTTTGGCAATCAGGATCGAAGTGTTTGGCCTTCAACGAAAAGGTTCTCCTTAAATATGTCTAGGAGTTGAGTAAGCTTGTCCGCCAAAATCCAAACAAAAAGGTGGTAATTAAGGAGTGTTCGCAGAATTTGGACGAGTTGGGTAGGATAGTCGAGATGTTTAGAGATCCCCCGAACGAGATCGTTACGGAGTCTACGACTAAGTAGTTCACGAGGCCTGATAAAGTGGAAGAGGCTACACAGACACGTACGAGACCGGAGGGCGTAGCCGTTGGGAACCTCCAGAAAATAGTGAACCAGACCGCTGAGGGTAGTTTCGATCGTCCCGCGACTTGGTCGGGTACATACCTCAGTCGGGCTATTGAGGAGGGTGTAAGCGATAAAGACTTAGAGAATTTAATCAAGGGGGTGGCCAAAGGATATTTCAGTCTTCTGACAAGTAGAGGATATAACTGGTCTAGAGCAGACCACTTTGGTTTGAATGTTTGATCTGGCGGGCGGAGTTAACAACCCTCAACACACACGACTGATAGAGGGAGCGCCCTGGATTGGGCGGCTGGCTTGCATGGGAATTGCAGGCGGATCAGGTCCTTGTGTGAAATCTGGAGCTAGTAACCTGTCGGGGGATGGCATCACTGTTGTACGGAACGTCTTAATGGTTGACTTCACTACTGCTGATCACGGGATAGCTTCCGGCCCGTATAAGTCTGTTTGTAAGGTGGTGGAATCTGAGAGAGATGGGAAGATTTGTTTCTGCGGGCCACCTGGCAGAACTGGCCAAATTCTGTGGTGTCTGGTCTAGTCGAGTATACCGGTCAATGGAGAGGGGTGCGGTTCATGGTGCACTTTGTGTCTTCTGTGTTGAAGACTATGGGCGCGACTGTGAAACGGTCACGTAGTGCCACCCACGTTGGTCGGCAGTTTTTGATAATGCGTCGAGCAGGTTGAATGCCGACCTCCTTCGCAGAGTCAATGGGTTGGTCTCGCTGGACGAGGCAGGGGTCCTTTCTTTCTTTCTTTTCCGGTTTAGCCTCCGGTAATTACCTTTAAGATAATACTTCAAAGGATGAATGAGGATGATATGTATGAGTGTAATTGAAATGTATTCTTGTACAGTGTCAGTTCGGCCATTCGTGAGATGTGTGGTTATTTGAAACCCAACTACCAAAGAACACCGGTATCCACGATCTAGTATTCAGGGGTCTTTCTGCCCGAAAGGGTTCAGGGGAGGACCTCCACCTCCGGGTGCGGGCTGACGGAGTTGAAGCTGAGCATCTATGCAGAGAGATCTCCGCGGCTGTTCCAGGTGTCACCACAGAGATGGGGGGAAGGAGTAAAAAGAGGGTCCACATTTTGATTAAGGACGGGGATGCACTCACACCAATCAAGAAGACTTTATCATGGACCTTCGCAGGATCACGGCGGAGGAGGTGGCACTGGATCATGCGCCCGGTCTACAGAGAGACAGGTGGTCAAGGTAGCAGTGCCACCCATCCTTGCCAACACGTTGTAGGAATTCGGCCGACTTCGAATAGGATGGATGGTCTGCAGGGTGGTGAGGCGCACTGCTGAAAATCGTTGCTTTCACTGTTGGTGTCCGGGTCACAAGGTCAAGTCTTGTTTTGGTCCGGATCTCAGCGGTCTCTGTTTCAACAGTGGAGAGGCCGGCCACGTGCGAAAGGACTGTCCGCGGAAGGCTCGATGTTCTTCATTAAACATGCATGTGCACGCTCCCAGAGGGCGGAGCTGCAAAGTTTCTCCTTCACAGTGAAGGCGTGGTGCCCGCAAATGACAGCCCCGTCCGGGAGGGCTGCGGCGTCCAACCATCGATGAACGGCCGGGGACTACATTGCATTGAACTGGAGGTAATGTAGGACCCTAGTCCCAGTGAAGGATGCCTTCTGGGATTCCTCATTAGAGGCATGACAATCAAAGACCGGAGTCCCGGTGAGGGGGCTCATTTGAGAACCTTTCGCTAGAGGCATGCCCGGCTGCCTTGGTGGTGCCTTGGGAACGGCGTTAACCGGGTCCAGGGTAACGGCCGAGATAGTTTGAGGCAATGGCACCTCCCGGAGTTGTGTTAATGCTTAAATGCCGGTCCGAGTCCGGGGGGGCGGAGTGAATAAAGACGAAAAAAAAATGTTTGGAATTTGTTTAGTAACAATACCTTTCAGTGTAGCACTTTTACTCAAATGTGAAAGGTAGGGTTTGTAGAGCAGCAAAAATAGTTAAATAAAGATTTGTTTTTTATTTTCTTTTTTAGTCTCCTCAATGCGAATTACAATTTGTAACTTAAATAAATAGATTAAAAGAAACACGATTGAGAAATAAAATAAAGAATAAGACCATTCTCGATTCGGTTCGCCAACAATAAAAAAAATATTAACGAAAATGATTTCATACAGATACAAAACAAAAAATAATAACATCAGCAGACTGTTTTCCACACATAATTTAAACACCTACGTACATTTTTTGTGTAGCCATTTTTATATTTCACATTTAATTAAATATATTGTTTAAAATATAATTATTGATTTTAGTACCGAGTTTTAGAGTTCGATTGTTTTATAATACTTTCATGTAAATTAATTAAATTTACATAATACAATTATTCTATCTACTAAATTCTATATAATACATGCAACTAATGAATGTAATTAAAAACTGCATAAATTAAAAAATAAAATAATATTTATAAATATTAAAATTTTGAAATGTTTGTGAATAAGCGGTTATTTTAATATTTCAATTTTTATAATATTAAGCCAACTGGTTTTTAAATATTACTTTTTTAATTTTAAAATAAAAGTAAAACGGTTAAAGAAAGAAAATTATTATGAATAGTTCTTTCATAATAAGACATATGCTAAAAAAAAAAAAAACTTAATAAATTCAGGGGAATTAATTGAGATTTTCAGTTTAATTTTCGGAACAACTTTCGAACAGATAATATAGATATTTGAAAAAACTACAGTCTATATGTTATTTGCTATTGATATTAAATTGAAATCCTAATATGCTTTTAGACTTAGTATCAAATATCAGAATAATCAATAATGAACCTGTGACATTACAGAGAAATGCATAGGAATGATAAAACTTGAAATACCTGTTATTACATTGTTCACAATCATACTCTACCCTTGAAAGACAAACTGCGCAATACTAATCCTGGAAATCCTCATTTAACCAACTGGCGAAGAACTTGTTAAATGTTCTCGCTGTTGCCGATATGTTATAACATCCGTTTGTTAATAAAGATTGTAGAAGTACCGACGTATAACTAATTGGATTTGAATGCCTTATTACGAGCAAAATTTCCTTCCAGTATTAACTGTATATTTCAGTATTTTTTTCCTTCTTAAAACTGGGTAGGAGTATCTGAAATAGATGTTAATAAAGAAGTGCAGGTCGTCATCTACATTTAAATAATGTTAAATATATGTTCGCTAGACTAGTAAAATTAGAATAAGGAGAAAAAATAGGAAATCTTTAGTTTATTATTAACTTTTTTTTTTGAAGTATATTCTAAAAAATAAAAAAAAATAATTGACCAGTTCTGTAACTACCTAAAAAAAGATGCTTTACAATAGTCTTTAAATTTTTTGTTACTTTATAATTTTGATTAAAGATTGGTTGAAAGTAACAGAAATATAATTTCAAGTAATGATTAAAATTGAGAAAATATTTTACTGGCTAAGACAATATTGGAAAACAAGTTAACAATGCAAAAACATTATCTTTTATTTTTCATAAAATTTTTTTATTAATATAATTCTCGCATGAAATAAAACTAAATATACGTAGCTGTAGGGTAGGACTTAGTTTCTTATCAGAATTAATCTTTCCATTGTTACTGAAAACGAATTGGGAATAACAATTTTATAATTATATTCTTATTTGCAAAATTATGACTACAGTCTACTAAAAGCTCTCTTTTACCTACCTATTACTCTACCTTTTACTCATTTACACTACCCTTCAGACTAGCACCTTTACGCAAATGTAAAAGATAGGTATTTAGATAGGTAAAGTAGGGGTATGTTTGCATAGTTCTCTTATTATGCGAAAACAAAGAAAATTTTGATGGACGTCAACTTAACACGGGAGCTTATAATCAATCGTGATTTAAATAAATGTTATATTGATGCAATAAACATTACTTATATAAATATAAGTAATGAAATGAATCTCCTTTTTGCAGCAATGAGACATTTGTCGAAAGGCTAGAAATATTGTTATAATTATTAGGGTAATCTTGCCTAAACTATCCGTCGTATACGATACAATCAATTTTCTAGGTAGACCGTTTAACAATGATTTATTTATCGTTTATCATATGACCCGTCGTATAATAAGAAAACATTTATTTATTTAATGATCATTTATTTTTCATAAGCATAAAATAATGAATATTAATAATACAATGATTTTACTGTCCTGTAGATTTCAGAGTCGATCTTTGATATTTCATTAAAGCGATTGTAATTCGTATTAAAAAGAAGGTAAAATAATTTTTGAATAACAAATATAAAAATTAAAAAATCTGTCGGGAGAAGTAGAGGATTAGCGCATGTTTTTTCGAACGAAGATCGACAATTGAAGAACAAGCAGCTCAATACTCTGTTCAGACCAACACACTGTTTTTCGTCTTAATTTGAAAAATATCATTGTCAATGAATTCAGTAACAGACTACGTAATAATTTTTTTTTGTTATTTTTAATTATATCTATCCATTAATTGCTTATTTTTACTTTTCACAAAAATTGATATTATTACTACTTAATGCGTGGGTGGTTAAGTAAGAATTTATTACTATTTATTATTATTATTATTTTCTTCACTAATTACTAATAAAAATATTTAAATCCTTTACGAGAAAAATTATTTCCGAATTTAATCTGAAATTGTTCGTTTGTTTCGGTTATTAATTACTTCATAACAACATTACTTCATTTTGTTAATTTAATTTATTTCTGAAGTTTTATGAAGTAATAATAAGCTTATTGACCGTGAAAATATATTAAAAATAAAGCAGAGTATAAAGAAGATAAGTCACATACTGATCAAAAGATATCAATACCCTATTTTTAATGAATAATAAGTATCTGCTGTACCCCTATTTCATTGGTGGTTGAATTCAGGATGATATTCTCACGTAAATAAAATTGATTGCACTTGAATTAAGCTTTCTTTCATCATTTTTTTTTTTAAATTGATATGTCTCTTGTATAAAATCAATAACAACCAGAAAAATAATTTGTTTCAAGTTATACTTTTGTAATTCTTTGGTTTGTGTGTGATTTATTTTTAAATTGAATAGCATTTATTTATGGTTCCGGTAAATTGGAAACGAAGTAAATTAAACAGTGCAGAAAAAATAAAAAACTATATTATATGCGGTATTTATAACAGACAGTATACTATTACATCATAGGTATTACCATAAAAGATTATATTTCCTGTATCCGTGAACATGATTATCAGGAAGTTTGAATAACTTCCTAGCAAACTTTGAAGATCATATTTTATCCTCCTTTACATTATGATTTTAATTACGGATCCTTTATACTATATGATATCCTTTTTTCATACTATATGAGTATATTCACTTTTATGTATAAAATTCATTCATACAATTTTCATATTCGCTTAGTTGTAACTAAATGTTACAAAAATAACAGATAAATAAATAATTGTGTTGTAAAATTTATTGGAAATTATATTTATTTTGTAAATTTTGTGTTTTAAATAAATTTATATTTTAAAAAACTGTGCTACTTTTAAGAAGAATTAATAAATTAACCATCAACATCGTTGAAGGAGTTGAAAAATTAAAGCTGACTGTATTACTTTTTTTTCTACACAAACATTCGGCACTTTAGGCTTATGATTGAACACTGAATTTAAGGGTTTAATTTACTGTTTTAACAACTATTTTAACTTCTTTTCTCGTAAACTCTTCTGCGGTGACTGAAGATTTTTTTTGTTTCATGTTAGTTAAAATAAGCTTCCTTGTCTTTGCCCAATTTACATACTTTTCACTGAAAATTATAAACTAATTTTTCTAAATAGCCATTTATAAAAATGGGAATAGTACACACACACACACACACACACACACACACACACACACACACACACACACACACACACACACACACTCACACGCGCGCGCGCGCGCGCGCGTTAACAAAAAAAATAAAATCAACAAAGAGAAGAAAGTCAAGTTAATATACAAAAGAAGAAACTAAAAATAATTAGAAATAAGAGAGGGATATTTTAACTTTAAACAGAAGATTGATGCTTCATGGAACGCTTAGAAAAAAGTTATGAAAATGGTAAAAATTAATAGATTGTAACACTATAAAATAGAACTTTTTGGATAAAAATTATATATATATATATCCAATTTTATTCCGATGGCATCATTATTTCCTGTTTCACATCCCGACTTCTTAGAAAATTTTTACAATTAATTAATCTCAACTTTTTTTTTTTTTGCAATTGTACCAGGTTAAGACCGGACCCGCTTTTTAAGCTTAACTCAGTCCTCACCCTGCAAGAGAGGTCCTCACCCCACCTTTGCAGAAACGGCCACCCCGAATAATTTTCGGCCACACAGTTGCAAATAGTTGTTCAGTAAAATTTTCATGTACTGAGCAATGTTATCCTCCACACGTTTTTCCCTTAAGTTGGGTAACTACTTACCTTACTCCCAAAAGTAATTTCTTATATATAACGACCAGTAATATCCTTTTAGAGAATTGTACATAATAGTACTGAAAACCACTATGACATGCGCATAATATACAACAATAAAACAATAAAATTCACTACATAAGCCCCGATCCAATTACTCGCTTACATAATACATGAAGACATGATTAATAAAATACACAAAATACATACATAAATACCAACGTTGCAACATCACCTATATACATAAAAATCAATATACTTAATACATACAGAAACTTATCTCGCCCAACTACATGTATCTGCATATATACAATACAATGAATAAGAATGAAATACAAAATAATAAAACACAAGCCCCGACCGAAAAAGAGCACTTTATCAACTACGATCCGTGCGAGGTACTCCTACTCGCCGTCCTCTGCCTCTCTGCCATGCACAACAGCGTCAACCGTGGCAGTTATAACCCGCTACGCTGTTTCCGAAGTAAGCATCTTAGGGACTACATTCCCGACCCTTAACTCCCCAAACATATCCTCTACTGGGCGCCTTGTATCATGTCATCGCCCACACTATAGCACATGTTCGGGAGAGTCAACGACCCCACAATACTGGCATAGGGAAGAAGTCCTCTTCCCGGTCGTATGAAGATATGACTGGGATATGACCAAAGCAGCCATGGCCACTCTAAAACAGTGTCAGCTCATAAGACAGGTTTCCGAACTTTCTCCTTATCTAAACAATAATTTTTGGGATGTGGGATCTGGTCCATTCACCTTTCTTGACTCTCTTTATCTCTCCTGCCACTGGTCGATAAACCATGTACGCGTGTCACCCGCCACTATACCCCGCTGTCTCTTAGCCCGCTCCTACGCCATGAAACTCAAGGGTGGCATTCCGGTTATGACTAACCCCGCCTCATTGGATACAGCCCTCTACGCACAAGCAATCTGCGAGGCAAGCATTCTCTGCATCCACCCCTGGCCCACACAGTACTAAGGGCTCCTTAACAAACTGAAGTCCCGTACAAACAGACTGACCACGCCATAGAGGTAAGGAGTCGCCTCTTGCTGGCAGATGGTCTGAATTATTCTTACCTAAAACTAAAATAAATTACGTGAACAATTTGTATCATATTACATTTTTCGATTAGCAAAGAAAGATGAAATGCGAAGGTAGGAAGCAATGCCTTCAATATAATACTACATTCTTTTGAATAAACGTAGCAAAGACAATAATAATATTTTTAATAATACTTTCAGTTATTAAATCTTTTAAAATATTTGAAGGATTTTGTTATAAAATATATACATTCGTTAAACCATATGAAAAGTAATCAAAATTAACGCAATAATTAATTTATCATCTAAATCTCATTTTAAATATTAGAGTAATTTAGTTTTATTAGTGGTGAAATTTTTATATCCCTTTCAGATAATTCTCATCTTGTTTAATAATTCAATTTTTTTTCAGGATTACTTATTATCACATAAATCAGTTGGTAATTCACAAGCATTTAAAATTACTCAAATTCCAGTAAAATTAAAATTTTATATTCTGAAGGTTTTGAGAATTTAAAAATTGTACAGAATCATATTTTCAATGTAAATTCTTTATTTGAAATATAAAATTATGTACTAAAATTAAATAATAAACTGCTGCATTTATATTTTAACATTTTACGTAATATTAAACAACAGTATTTGACTATTCTATGAAGTATATATATATTTTTTCGTTAAAGAAGATTTAATTAGGGAGAAGCATTTGAAAAAAGAAAAGTTGATTGAAATATGCTAATAATGATTCTAATTTTATATTCAAATGTAGTAAAAGATAAATCATCCTAAACGATTTTTTTTTATTCTAAAGGCAATCACAATGCAGCGTATGCAAATGAATTAAAATTGATTTTTTTTTAAATTTAAAAAATATTTTATCAAGTTAAGATCGAAATAGAATCCGTACGTTATATTTTTTCTAGTACAGTATTTCGATTGCAAGTAACGTTTTAAAATTAATTATAAAATATAGAAATAACTTTTTTTTAACAGTTGAAAATTGATATTATATGCTACGTATTAAGTTATTAAATTTTGAATTCCAAATAGAATATTTTTGGGTTATAAAGCAAATTAGGCTAAGTAGTAGTATTCCATCATGATATTATACTTACATATTTTCATTCAGATATTTACATTATAGGTTGCTGTTCAACTCCTTCAAACAATGAACATCTTGCTTCGTTTAACGTTATCATAATTAGAATATTTCAGAATAATTAATTAAAATTCATAATTAGAAATTATTACAAAATTAATATTGACATGTACTAACATTATTAACATGTACTAATACGTTCAATATCAACGTGTAATCAATATCATGGAGACAGTTAAAATCTTTTTCTTATAAAACCGGGAATATCGTTTGGAGAACAGACTTTCTCTAAATATACAGTACCTATCGCTTTTCTATTTTAGCGTCATACCTTTCTTTTTATTCGCTAAAACACCTGCTAGTTTTTCTGAAAAATCGTGGTTATAATAATAGTAAAAATTAATATAGGTTAGAATAAAAAATAAAAACTTTACTGATCATGATAAATTTTATTTCGATACACTTTTCAACAAGTTTGTAAGTTTAAAATTCAGGTTCAATATTTTAACAATTTGTTTTAATAGTTTAACCTTATGGAAATTATTTATTTATTTTTTACTATATGATATCAATGAATATTATTTACAGTTAATACCTTCTAGACAAACAATTATATAATAGACAAAAACCATGCATATACACTATTAAATTATATTATTAAGTAGAAAGTTATAATAAAAAATTTGTTTTTAAA
The DNA here is from genome assembly GCF_047948215.1 of Lycorma delicatula. Taxonomy (NCBI): domain Eukaryota; kingdom Metazoa; phylum Arthropoda; class Insecta; order Hemiptera; family Fulgoridae; genus Lycorma; species Lycorma delicatula. Next base: position 177,841,200 of record NC_134457.1, read on the forward strand.
ATTCTATTTAACTATCTAACCAAATTTACGCAAAATACAACATACTTCCGAACGCGTTCAACAAATTAATTCCAAATCTCGAATTAATAAGAATGTAAAACTTTGCTCTGGAAAGTAAAAATTTTTATCAGGACCTTTCCATGAAGCCCTTTATGAAAATTATTTTCATGAAGAAAAAATAATACTTTTTATAAAAATATTCTCCAGTAAATATGCTTACTCCGTGATAAAAAAGCTGATATATACACTTCTTCCAAATGAAGACTATTTCAATTTAAAAGCTTAAAATCAGGGGTTGAAATAACTGATAAAAATAATTCTTATTCTCCCATCTGTAATCAGCCTAAAAAGGTTTTTTTTATATCAATTTAACTTTCGTAATATTCAGCTATAAATAACAGTAATAAGCAAAAAGTTTTAAAAAGCAATCAGTTTTAACAGGCAAAACATTATTAATACGCGCGTGTTTTCATAGACCTGCTATATATATACCTAAGATGTCACACTTGTAACAGATAGAAACACGCATTTTTTGCAAAACAGCCCTATCTGTAGGACGTAAAAGCAATACTTGCTGTAGTAAATATTTTACGATTCCATTTCAGTATTTCCGATATGTGTGTCCGCTATAGACTAAAAACCTAGTGGACTGATTTACGCGCGGGGAAACGGGAGAAAGGGAAAAATCGAAAAAATATAAGGAATGAAGGGAAAAATTGAAAAAAGGAAGAAAAGGGGAAAACGAGGAAAAGGAAGAACGGGAAAAGAAATGGAAAGGGGAACGAAAAAAGAGGAAAGGGGGAAAGAGTAAGGGGAAACGGAAAGAGAAATGGATGAAGGAAAGGGAAAGGGAGAAATGGAGAAAAGGGAATATAAAAAATGAAAATAAGAAAAGGGAAAATGGGAAAGGGGAAAAAGGGAAAGGTTAAATTTAGTGAAGATCCGTAATGTTCATTTTGTTATTGTTTTATCAAACTTTCAATTGTGTTCATTTAACAAATAAAATATATATTTGAATATATATATATATATATATTCAAATCTAGCAACAGCGAAGCATTGTCGGGTCTGCTAGTAATCAATAAACATAAGATTATTCAGTTTTATTTATAATTTTTAAAATCATATATTATTTTGTCGAGATCAATACACTCATGAACTTAATTATTTTGAAAAGGGTTACGGTAAATAACGTAAAATTTATGGTAAAATACGGTAAATTTAACTAAAAAAAAAAAAAATACTTTTAAATATATTTTTAATTATTCATAATGAAAAATCGTAACCTTAGTACTAAGATATAGTATTTCCAATATAATACAGTTTATAACAAAATATGCAACTGGTTACTCAATTTTTTTCGGATTTATCAAAATTTTAAAAACATATTTCATGAAAAAATGGTATTTCCCCTATTTTTCTTTCTGTCAACCATTAACTAAAGAAAAATTTATGTCTCAAGATTTTATTGTGGAATCATGGAATTTGGTATATTTGTAACTATGGTATTATCATCTCGAATTTGGAATTATCATGGTATTTGTAATACATATTTATTTATTTATTTTTATACATATTTATTTCTTTAGTAAGTCAAAAAATTACCGTTCACAAATTTTGATACGACAGCCTTGTCAATTTGGTTATCTTTTTTAGCTCGATAGGTTTTTCAAATGTTTTAGTTGGAAAATGTGTTCATACTTTATTCTAAAAAAAAACAAACACAATCTTTTTTCAAATTGTTCGTCAAAAATTGGGGTTATTAGAAAAAGTTTATAATAAGTTTTCAATCGTATTTCAATTCAACCACTAATAAAAATTACTTTAATTAAAAATTAAATAATTTGGTATTAATTATTGGTGATGATAACAATAATTCATTAATTAAAACCTTTAATTAATAATTACTTTATAAATGACACAATAAATTATATCAAATTTGTTAACCTTAAAACAAAGTTTTCCAGCTGTACTTTATAAATAAGTTGTTTTGTTATAGTATTAAAATTTTATTATTACTAATTATATTTTGTTAATATTAGTAACAGTAATTAATTTTTTTATTACTTTCATCGTTATTGTAATTTTTAGTTCTTATGAAAATAGATTAAGTTATTTTCATCCTTTACTTGTGGTTTTGTTTTGCATTTTGAAAATAACAGTTTATTCTGATACTGAAATGGAAAACATGCACCTCATATATGTACTGGCTGATTGCAATCTCGCTGAACTGCCCCGCCTGAATGTAGAAGGTTTTTCTGTTAAGTTAAAAGTGTTTTGTAATTCTGCATGAAAAGTTAAGAACAATAGGTTATTTTTTTTCAGATCATTCTCGAGTAAGACTGCGAATCAATCACAAATAAGCTAGAGTAGAAGAAATAGGTATTAGAATATACTGAGGAAAGGCCAAAGGATAATACGTAAAGATTGCTTTATGTGAACAAATTAGCGTACCCATTTTAGCAAAAATATACAAGTGAGCGGTTGGGACACGTAATCTGATGGTGTATGGCACCACCGTTCCGCTGTTAGGTAAGCTCTAGGAGCTATGTTAGGATACTGGTGGCTATACTGTTCGAGGCTCAGTTGCCGTTTGTGACACAGACATTCGGTCTTATGCTTTAGGGCGACCAAATGGGGTGGTGATGGGAGAAATGCCAAGCAAACCAAACTACAATGTGAACAAGTTTGTCATATAACTGTTTGAAGAATTTTTCTAAATAAACGTTTGTTTATCGTGTGCAAAGAGTGCCAGCGGTTAACGAAAATAACCATCTGTTGAGACGAGCATTTTATAAAATAGGTTTAGAAAGCTTCACAATTACTTCGGAATTTTTCATTGAAACAATAATTCGTAATAAATTCAGATTCAATCAAAATGGAAATTCACTTCATCAACTTTCACAATGACTTTCGGCACAACAAAATTTTCATGTCATTAGGAAGTCAATCTTTCAGCAAAAATGCTTAATAAATTTTGGGCTTTTTCATTCGGTAGGATCCATGTTCCCTGCTATCATGATTACACGTTTATGATAATTATTACTGACGACTAGAATTATTATTATTATTCTCTAGAAAACATAATACTGAATTATTTGAATGAAGCTCTCCTGGTAACTAGGAATAATATGTGGTTCACCCTATCACACTTCAATACTAAATTTCTATTATTACTTAGAAGATTACTCCCTGAAAGGTGGATTGGATGTGTAGGAACAATCCACACAAGAGCTTTATCCATACCATTAACTAACCCAAATAAAGTTTTATTTTTGAGAACGCCGAAAATGTATAGTTTACATTACACTAATGCGGAGTGTTGAAGATTTACAGTAGAGAATTTGAGAAAGTTTTTCATATATAAGAACTGCACCAGGGGTTTTCAAAAGTGAAACAATCGTTAACGATGTTCAACTGTTTTTATCGCTCTTGGAGACCACTTTAAACATTTATTCTAAAGTTTAAAGTAAATTGCAAAAAAAAAAAAAAAACATATGTGCAGTTAGTAATAACTATTTAATATGTATATTATTTAAATTCTGTTCACACCGAAATTATCTACTCTTTATTCTAATCGCATAGAATTTATTAATTTTTTTTTCTGTGATAATAAGTAATCTTCACTTATTGCTAATCTTCAATCATTGTTAAGAATGGATTGTGTAAAATCACAGAAAACTGCACTTTAATTATAATTAGTATTATAGTCAACCATTTGTATAGTAAATAATATCTTAGAAGTTAGTTTATATGCAAGGAGATAATTTAAACATTATTTATTGTCAAAAGTATGAAAAATTGTATTTTTTTCATAAAGAAATAAATTAAAAATATATCGATTATATTTTGTAATAAATAAACGAAACAATAATTCTATTCAATAGTGATAGAGATGAAATCCGGCTGTAAATTACGTCATTTGGTTTCTGTATAAACCCGGTCTGATCTACGAAAATAAGATGTTTTCTCTTTATCCTGAAAGATTTAACATTTTAGTTAATAAAATATACTATGATTGTAATATGGATGAAACATTAGACCTCGTAAACATTTCGAAATTTCTGAACCTGTTTACAGTGTAATTGTTTATACAAAAAAAGTTAGTGTAAATATTTGTATCAAATATTATAAAGATTCCGTAGTTGAATCTTGAAATATAACATTTTCTTTATAAAGTTTAAAAAATGGAGAACAGAAGGCAAAGTTGCTGTTTTTCATGGATCATTTTCTGTTAATGTGTAGAATCTAAAAATTAATATAGTATAAACGTTATACATGAATAAAATTAAATTTCTTTGTTATGTTCTGTAATATATATATATATATATATATATATATATCGTTGTTTTCGGTGTGAAGTTGATTTTAAATTACTACAAAATGAGATATCAGGGATAAATTAAACATCATTGAATTAGATATGTTTTAAAACAAGATATGTATATGTTTTCGGTGCGAGTTGATTTTAAATTACTGCAGAATGACACTTCTAAGACACATTAAACATCATTGAATTAAACAGGATGACTTTTAAATACGATGGCTACTAGACGATGTCTATTTACTGATGAACCAATTCTATAGTTCACTCGTCGATCCCTGTTCATTCAGTTCCCTGAACTTTCTGACATCTCCCTGTTCATTCAGTTTCACAACGACTTCCTCCTTTGTGCTGTTCAACAAGTTCTTGCACACAATTATCCCCTTCGATGTATTTAGAGTACTGTGCGATGTAATTCTCTTCGAATTCAGTAACAATGACGATTGTCAATTATTGATCGTTACAACAGTAACGATGATAGCTACAATCCTACAACAGTTTTCGTAACCTCCTTCATCGGTCCTCCTGCAGTTTCCGTGATGCCCCTAGGTATCACGAAAGGACTAATCTTTTCAAAATATCCTTCTTTCCTTTGTAAACAAAATATTTTCTTGTTGCTTTACTGCTTTTTTGCCAAAACTTGGTTCGATTCGACTTTTCTTTTTCGAAACTTTTCCTTTGCTTTGCTTGTAAAGGCAAAGGCTCTCCTGAACGAGGTTGAAGTTTTGTGTGAGAGAGACCCTCTGCTATACAAAGAGTGGAAGTTAAAAATTTCATAAAAAAGAAAGATCAGTCAACACTCACAACGTGCTGACGAAGAGGCGGTTGGGCGTACTCCGGATCACTAATCCGGCCTTGTTACCCCTTGTGTGTCGCCTTTCACAGATTTAACCCAGACCGGTGAGTCCTGACCCGCTATATCGATATCCCAGGGCTCGCACTTTGCAGTAAGGGCTCCGTTACCCTTGTTAGGAACAATTCCTGCCATGTGTCGATGTGACTGATACATTGAGCGGCGCCAAATTTAGGCAGAGCAAGCTCATATCAGCTTATCCTCAACCCAGTTTCTACTACCATGAGAAGGGGGATAAGCACTCCCCGTCTCATTCCGCCAGGCCACGGCAAAAGCAGATCACGGTCATGCCTTCCGGCAATTAGACCTCGGTTTCGCTGATTGCAGCAAAACCGGAAAGTGAAACCGCGACCAACTCGGACAATTCGAGACCTCCAATTTTGTACTCCACACAGGGGCTACGGTTTTTTTGCTACAGATCAATACCATTACTCCGTTGGTCGACGTAAGTGAAAGTAGAGAAGTAACTTGTTGCCCGGTCTTGGCTTGTGCGTTATAACTGCACGGACGTGGGATTGGATTTTGTTCAGGTCAAAGTATCGTTCAAGATAAGTATTTTCAGAATTATTTAAATGTTTTTTTGTTTTTTTTTTTACGATTTTGCCATAAACCCATTCTGATAAACAAGATTAACATTCCTAAAAGCGGTAATAAAATAGGTTATTTTTAAAAAAAAAGAAAAATTCTCGCGTTTGGTACGAGTTTCTCGTATGAACAATACGGCAAACGTATGTATGAACAAAGATGGAAAATAAAAAACAGTACACAAACCAAATAAATATATTCTCGGTCTAATAGTTCTACAATCGATCCTGTTCAATTACATTATAATCTCTTTAGCTGATCGGGAGCCCGTGATAAAAGTCGGTTGAGTGCAGCTGTAAATTCGTTTGAAAAGAAATTGGTAAAAATATTAATATAATTTGCCTACCGTTTGAAGGAAAGATCATTTATAAACAAAGATTAATTATTTGCCGGTTCAAAAACATATTTTTACCGACATATCAATACACAGTAGTTTCAGAAAACAAAAAAGATCCTACCTCCGTGTTCTACCTAATTTAAGTTATATTTAATAGACGTCTTATCAGCTAACTTTATGATATACTGCTTAGTATTCCTTTTAAAATAAATTTTATTTAAATTTATAAATATTATTCAAAATATATATCCAGTGTAGATTTTAGTTACATGTTTTATAACATATAAAATAACTTTACGTTTTTTCAAATAAATATTATATTTATGTTTTATAATGTTATTCTCCTGGAGGTTTAACGCTCACATAAAGATTTGTATCAGTAAATAACATCATTCTATACATACTATACGACTATGTAAACTTAATATCAGAATAATGCTTGCTTTTTATTATTCGTAAAATATTTGTATTATTATGTTAGTGTAAGACTTTTTCTTTACTTTTCTTATTCTACTAAATTATTTAAATAAATAAAAGCCAAGCATTTAAATAAATAACTGGTTTTTTTAAAGTTTCTTCAAAATATATAAAATTCAGTTAAAGTACCTTATTTACCGATAAGTTTTCTTTGTAAACGTTATTTTATTATTTATGAAATTATTATTAAACTTATTTTTTTAATTTACTTTTTATCTCTATAGCCTTCTGCAGTTTAATTTTACTATCGGTATGAATTTGAATGCAGAAGAACACATTAATTTTGCGCTGTTTTTTTTCTCAAAACATGTTATTTTTACCTAAACTGGGTAGTAGGATTTTATAGGCCGTAAAACTCACTGAACTTTAGAATTTAAATTGTTAATAATTATTTTTTTCACGGTTTGTTTTAATTTATATCATTTAGTGTTTGTTCTTCGATAACAATAAACAAATAAAAAAAATAAAAAACAAATAAAAAATATAAATTGAATTTACATATATCTTCTTAGTTAATAATAAAAAATCATAATTACACTCATTTACTCAAATAAAAAATAAATAAATCTGTCCGACAACTAAATGAAAATCGAATAAAATTAAATATCATTGGATGTTTAACCCTTTAATCAGCGTACAAAAACTGAATCTATTTTCTCTAAAGAAATATTTTGTCTAAAAAATAAAAATAATTTTTAAAATAACAATTGTAGATCGGTTTTCAGTAAGTTCATATTAAAATTATAAGGATTTTTATAGTAAATTTGAATACTACAAAAAAAAAATTATTTTTTATAAAAAAAATATCTGATATTTTCTCCCGAGCTCCTGTACGTTTTTTTGTAGATAAAAATTTTACTTTGAAAATATTCTCTTCTTTTCACATCATTTTTCTTATTTGCATTTCCATCATCATATATTTTTTCTTACATCAGATAAATATTTCATCCATATTTCTAGTTATTATCCAAGGCTCTGTTATGGTACTTGTGCTATACTCTATCTTCACTGTGGACCACATCACCATTGCCTCTTTTTCTAACGACGCGTTACTCTAGCTGCAGATATGAACCTAACTGTAGCTTCGGCTATTCTGCAATTTAAATTGGATCAGTTCAACAGGTTGCTAAGAAAATAGAGAATAAGTGTTAACCAAGAGAATTCGTGTCACGTGGCGTTCGCCGTGAGGAGAGGAGATGTCTGTGGGTCAACCTGGATGGCGTTTTGATCCTGTATACCAACAGCTTAAGTACCAGGGCTTTCACTTGGATCGTCGCCTGACATGACAGTTCATGTTTGGGTAAAGAGGAAGCAATTAAACGTTAACTTTAAGGAAATATACTGATCGCTTATCAGATCCCAGTTATTATTATTTAATAAACTATTAGTGTACTCTTCAGTCTGAAACCGATTTGGACTTATGGTATTGAATTATGGTGAACTAAAAGGAAGAGCAAGGTCGAGATATTACAATGATTCCAGAACAAGTAGGTGAGATGTGTCAGAAAGGCGTCGTGGTTTACGAAAAAATTTGAATCCGTGAATATTCGGGTTTACGTTATGTTCGAGATGAGATAAAACGCTTCAGTTCTAGGTATGAACTACGCCTAAACAATCACATGAATCATTTAGCTATTAACCTCTTTGACAACGGTGGGGGCATTACATAGCTTAAACGCCTTCACGTACTAACTCCATGTGATTTGATTTGTGATATGATTATGAAGTGACGGTGACTACATTACTACATTGTTATTATTATTATTCTTTTTAATAAAATCCTAATTATGTTCTGAAGATTGAAACTGCAAAAACAAATGAAAAAGCGTAAAATTTTCATATATAATTGGCCGATTCTTTAAATGAATTTTAACTCTACTACTATTGTTGAAATAATCATGTAGTTTGTAAGTGGTCACTTTCAAAGAAAACACTTTCTTTCGTGATGATTATTTATTACATTATAATTATTACATTGGCTACATTATGATTATCTAATTTATGTGATTTGTGCTAACATACCCTGTTGAGTCTTATATTTATACTCACTTTTCTCTGTTTATGTTCGTCGGTTATTTTATATTTCATTTTATCTTTCTCAGTATTGAACTCTTCCTTCTCTTTTTGTTGTTGTTTGGCTTGTTTTGCTATTGAAGTTAACAGACTATGAACTCTCATAAGTTTTTATAATAGCTTTAATTATTGGGAATTTATCGATGGGAATTTCCTGTTCAGTGTTTTTGTATGATCAAATTTACTTAAGGTTTCTCTACGATGTAACCGTTTGTAAATAAAATTTGAAACTTAAAAGCAAAATTTGCTTAGTATGTAGGTAAATTGGGAAACTAATCTATTAAGTGTAGCATGAAATTTGACTACCATATAAATACAGGCAAACTTTGACGGAAATAGTAATATTTGTAAAATATTTTATATATTTTAACATTAATAATAAATATTTGATTTTATTTAATGCAGAATAAAACAAGAAAACGTACTGTGTTTAATGGTAACTGTGTACTACAAAAACTATTTATTCCTTTTTTCTGAATAAATCTAAATATATGAGTTCATTATGCCCATTATTGGCTTTCATAGGTCAAAAGAAATTTCTTTAAAAAATATATATGTATGAATATAATTCAAATTGAACGCTAATAAAATGTATAACTAATTACTTCGATTAAATATTGCGTTTATATTCAAGAGGAGCATTCTTTAACGATTTTATGGGTAGAATAGTGCAGTCCTAAGTAAAAGTAAAATAAGTAAAAAGATGTTTTCCCTCATAATAGTCAACAGATTTTAATTAAACTTTTAATTGTAATCAAATAATAACTGCCTACACACTGTAGTAATGGGACTTACACAAGGATCTTTAATCTTCATGATAATACTAATTTCTTTGAACGTTTTATCAACCTAAGGTAGAAACTTTAGGCTGATATTTATTGGAGCAGAGCCTCAATAATCATCACGAAAGAAAGTGTTTTCTTTGAAAGTGACCACTTACAAACTACATGATTTTTTTCAACAATAGTAAGAGTTATAATTCATTTAAAGAAACGGCCAATTATGCATGAAAATTTATCCATTTTTCATTTCTTTTTCTGCTACTGCAGTTTCAATCTTCAGAACTTGATTAGGATTTTATTAAAAAGAATAAATCTTCAAGAACAAATAGTTAAGATCAGAGTTTTATATATCGCTATAGATTAAAAGCAGTTTTATTTTTGGTATTAATATTTGTTATTAAAACACATTGCTAAATCGGATCCCGGTAAATAAAATTTGTTTTTTTTTCGAACTGTGTACGTACATTATTAGTAATAATGAAATACGTTCGTAATTTCACTTAACGGGATAGAGAAAAGTATTAGAAAATAAAAAAGAATTTCCTATAAAGGAGGGGAAACCTCTGCTGACAATTAGAGAGATTAAAGTTGCCTTACGTAATTGTGAAATACGTTTACGTAAGGCTAAATGCGTTTTTAAAACGGTCTTCATACTGAAACCAACCATCGGAAAATGTTTATTTTTATACGGCAAATGAATTGTATTTTTAAATTTACTATTTTTATTAAATAAAAAAATTAAATATATTTTTTTATTTATTCAAGCAGAATCTATTTAAAAATTTGTAGAATATTAAATTTACCACAAAAGAAAAAAAAGTGATACGTTTAAATATAATTTTCCGTAGTTCCAGGGATTTCTATGAATAAATAGAAATTTTCTAGAATAACACTGAACGTAACAAGGTATAATACAGAGGAAACTTAATTTTTACTATCTAAAGATTCATAAGTTACAAGAGAAAGGCATTTTATTTGCTGAAGACTATTGTAGAGATTTTTGGTAGGGTAAAGAAATAACAGTAAAAGTAAGCAAAATATTTTCAAAATTTTTATAAATAATAGTTTTTTAGAAAGATGTATTAAATGCACAAAATTAAAAATTAAATCTATGTGTATTTTAATCTAATTTTGGTTAATTATTTAAATTCATTTGTCTATTTATTTATCTATTTTAGATTTCCAATTTCCAATCAGGGTATGGGAATATTTGTCTGCATTTCGTAAGTATTATCTTCGGTGATAAATTTCGAGCAGTAATTATGATCTATAACATTATATTAAAATTTATATTCTGTATAGAATAACCGCTTTTCATGTACACATAATGTTTTGAATATGAAGAAAATTAGCTGATTAATTTAATATCTACAGGTATTTGTTAGTTTAATTTGTGTTTGTGCATCATGTAAAACAGCCGAAGGGGTTTTAAATGAAAATTATCGAATAAATTAAATGAAATCTAAGCTGCACTTAACTTGGAATATTTACATTAGTCCTTATCCACTTGGGAAAAATTTAATTAATGATGTTTAGTAGCACGGAATGTTTTATAGCAAAACATTTCACGGGACCAAAACGGCTTGTAAGTACTTCAGCGAATTTATGAAGTAGCCAGTTGATTATATTGTTATAATTTCAAATACTCTTGTGTAAGTGTGTTCATAGAAAATAATGATTTTTCAGAAATTTTCGTTCTTTAATTTATTTTAAAGTGTTTAGTTTACAATGGGTTCCAATTTACCGCAACCATGAGTAAATTTGAATAAAAAAAATGACATACAGAGAGTTAGGTTTCCATTGAAATTCCTCAAACAACAGTATGTGCATACATTTATATGTATGCATATGTATTCATATCAAGAAAACACCAAAAATAGTCTTATCAGTTACACAAAGAATAACTAATCAAATAATGAAACAAAGAACAAACAAAAGTGATTGGCGAAAAAACGAAAACTTTTGACAATGCACATTATCCTAGGGTAGCTGATTCACTTCAAAATCGGAGAACTTGCTGACCTAATATATGAAGTTACTTTAGGCCAGTAAGCGTCCTAGATGTTATCCAGTTGGTTAACCGCAAGCCAATTCACATGTTTCTTCAGTCTCATGGGTTGCATACCTGCCCCTTGTGCTTACTTCGGCAGTCCAGGTAGCTGTTTAGGATCAAATAATACGATTGAGGAAGGCTCCCTTCAATTTTAAATTAGGTCAGAAAGCCAGATCTTATTAAAGGCCTGCTGGACATCCAAAACAACAGCCGAGCCATTCATCTTCTCTTCTTGGCATTTGCTGGTAACGTTAATAATCCTATGTGTTTGTTAGATTGTTGAGTGACCACGTCTGAAGCCGAACTGATGGCCAGGAATAACACGCTTTCCAAAGTCGGCCATAGTCTCAGAAGAAGTAATCTTTTTTAATACCTTCCGTAGAATGAGTTACAAGCTTATCGGTTTGTATTTATTTATCGTGTGGCACCAAAGCATAACACCAATTACAGTCAAAATTACAAACAAAGATTTAACAAACTAATATATGCTACTGATTCTGGAGTCGCCATCAGGAAATCTTCAGGATTCTCTTCATAAGTTGTCCTAGGGCAAACTTTTGTGATGTGGTTGACAGTTTGATTTTCACCTCTGAAGTTATATCATGGGTCTGCTTACCCGGTTTCGGGTACCGTTAAATAGAGTTATGTACTGGATTAATGTAAACATAAAAGGCATTTTATTAGCTATCAAGTCGTATCCGAGAACTTTCTTTCAATTCCCTCCTCAACTGATTACGCCAGAAACTCTGCTGACGAAAAACGTTTCACACGAAGACTCATAGCAATTAGGTTACTCAGAACTTCGATTATTTCTTCTTCATCAGTTTATGGTCAATTTATTATTTTCTCTGTGTTCGTGTAGTATGTGTTATATCCGATCGGTGTTGATCGATTTTATCATCGTAAATAACAGATAGTATTATTGATTTTTTTAATCAAATTTTTCAAACTATTAAGACAATAAACCCTATAATTAATCGAATATATTTTAATATTTTATACGTACAATGTTTAGAAAGTTTTAGAATTTGTACTATTAAGTCTTTATATTAATTATTCATTACTGAAGAAAACTTTATGTACTATTATATTTTAATTATACCATATTTAATACATATATTGAGAATAGATTTTCATTTTTTTAAAATAGAATTATATTACTTTTATTCATTGAATTTAATAATTTGTCACTCGCGGAATATCCAAAAACTTTAAATAAATAATAATTGTACCTAACTATATGTAATATCTGCTAATTCTTGTAATCACTAACCGAAGGAATTATACGAAATAAACTCGTACTAGAGCAGTGCAAACAGTTTACTTTTAATAAGAAAATATTTAATTTCTTTAAAGAGTAAAAATGGATTATTCAAATACGAAATTTAATTCTTATTTAATTATTACATTTCTGATGGAAATATTAAATAAATGTGGTTTTTATTTTCAGACCACTTAGTATATTTTATTTGAAGGATTTAAAACAAAACTGAATGTCTAGTGTCTGTAAAACTAAATTTTAATTTTAATTCCGTAGTTTAAAACACAATTATTCTCAAAATTTTTGTTTACAAAATAAAGCTCTATCTCTTTTTTTTGTGATAGGCTACTTTATTCGCACATAAAGCTATTCGCACATACATTTTAGAAATAAATCTCAATATACAAAATTTAAGTTCGATTGTTGAGGAGAAACTAAGGCTGTTCCACTTTTTCACCTATACAGTTTAATCAGAATTAAACTTTAGTAGAACATAGCGTAGGACAAAATTATATGGAATATAGTACTGCATTTTCAAATTATTTTATATAAAAAATTATGTGAATATTTGTATCTTTGAATCCTTTTCTCAAAAAACGTAAAATTTATTAATGTTTATTGATTATTTTGAACTTATTTGACCGTAAAAAAAAATCCTTTTAGTAAGATATTGATTTTTACAGTGGATTTAGCTAGTTCTGGGATCAGCACCTGAAAGAAATAATAAAATTCAAGCAGGTGAAAATTCTAACCGTTTTTAAATATCCAATAATATCAATACTTTTAGATCAGTTAAAGTAGTTCTTAAAGTAAAAAGGATATATTTTTGATACCTGTAAAACTCTACTGCAGATAGATTCAATCGAAATAACTGTACTTTCTAGATACAGAATATGGCAAACGTACTCATGAATTTTCAGTATAATTAAACGTCAATAATATTTTATAAATATTGGAAATGAAGCCATATTCTGTTTAACCGAGAGTTCAACTTATGATTCCTTATATAACTTTGAGGTAATTACAGTTATAGACCTACATCGACAAACAGTGTATCATCATAGACTTTTATAACAGAGATGTCGTTAGTTCTGTTTTTCATTGACATTATGTGGTCACTCTTTTTCTGTTTAACCTCCGGAACAACCGTAAGATATTACTTCATATCATAAATGAGGATGATATGTATGAATGCAAATGAAGTGTAGTCTTGTACTGTCTTAGGTCGACCATTCCTGAGAGGTGTGGTTAATTGAAACCCACCCACCAAAGAACACTGATATCCACAATCTAGTATTCAAATCCGTATAAAAGTAACTGAATGCCTTTGCTAGGATTTGAATCTTAGAACTCTCGACTTTAAAATCAGCTGATTTGCGATGATGAGTTCACCATTATACCAACCCGGTTGGTTGATATTATGTGGTAGGCGTGTTATAAGTACTCTTTTATAAATAATTAATATTATAAATAAGATATGACTAATAGATATTACAAATAATTGGTTGTAATATTTTACAAACGATTCTATTTTTTTTCTGTATCCTTTGATAAAAACAAACCCTTAGTTCATTTTTAGTTCCTTTACGATAACTTTATGTTATTGGATTTATTTTTTTTACCGACTATATTTTTATATTAAATCAAAAATACTGTATTTTCAATACTATCATTATTAATATTATTTGTTTTTTTTTTGTTTTTTTTTTTGTCTGATGATCGTGCTATATAAGATCGAAACTTGTGCGTGAAAAGGAATTTTGATGAAAAATGCCATGCTTGACCGGGACACAAACCTGGGTTCCGGATGAAAGACCAAGTTGGTAACACTGCGCTACAAATATCGGCTAATTTCTATACTTATAGTGATGTGTATAAAACAGATATTTTAATAAGTTAAAACACTTTTGTTTTTTGTGGCATATCTGTTGAAAATTTATTAGAATATTATTCTAAAAAACATATTAACGTAATATTAACTATACTTATCATAAATGTAGTGTTATAATAATGTATTTCTTTATTTTAATTAAGTGAAAAAGTATATTTAGAATTTAAATAAAAGAAAGCTGTATACAAAAAATTTAATTTGACATAAATTTCCGTTTAATTTTAAGGAATGAAACTATTAAAATGTCTCAGCTTGATCGCCAAATAATATATATTATTTAAATGCTAAACTTTAAAATGCATAGCTAAAATTATTTAAGTTTATTTTTGGTACGCTTATTGAAACAAAATTGTTTTAAACTCCTGTGTAATCAATAATGGATAAATTATAAAATAAAATAAGCAAAAGAAAACATGTCTTTATCTTCGGTCGCTTATTCTAAAAATCTTTAAATGTTCTGCCAGGAAAAATAGTGAATAAAGTGCTTAGCTTGAAAATTGCTTCCGTACAAGAGGAAAGGGTAAGAAAACGGCGATAACGTTAGCAGCAACGGCTGGGGCAGGAGGCGTCAATTGAAGAAGGTTTGGGTAGCTGCCCCGGTCCGCGCTAAGCTGGCAAAATCCCAACTTGCCGTGCTCAATTTATGAAAGTGTATAAGCTTGTTACAACTTACTTCACAACACAACTTCAGTGATTCTGGTCTGAGCCAAATAAACTTTTCAAGTAAACATTAGAAGACCAAACATTTTTACTAGAAAATCTATATAATAATAAAAGCACGTCAGTATTACTGTTATATTTACTGCAATCTGATGTTTTACAACAAAGAATTTAATCGTTTTCTAAGAAAAATTTAATATGTTTTGTATTGTGTAAATTTTAAGGTATGATCTATAAATCGCGTACTGATTGTAAATGATAAATGCGATTAACCTTAGAAGAATTTATGTTTTTTACTGATCCAAACATAACACTATCCAGTGTATATTTTAAAGATTTGCCTTTAATATTAGCGATATTACAAATAGAACGATATGCAGATTAAAGTAGGAGAGTATTTTATTAAATTTATTTATTTTGTTAAAATTAAAAAATACGTAATTATATCGTATTATTATTATACTGTACAACAATTTTGTATCAGTTCTATGAGGTAAGAAATACTTTATTATTAAAATAATAGCGCCAGGTTAAAGAGGTTTATTTCCACTAATTTGTTAATTGTAAAAAATAGCCTGATTCATATTAAAATATTCTGATTTAATACTTTATTGTTTTACGGAATGAATTAATTACAGTCTGCTCCGATGTTGTAATAAATATATACAATAAAACAATCCACTGTTGTTTTACAGAATAAGAAACTTTCAGTACAAGACTAAAATTTAAATTGATTTTGTGATTTAAATATGTTTTCATAAATTAATTATTTTCAATCCGTCTCTTTGCTTCAGAAATGTGCATCTGTAAAACTTTCTGTTATTTTTAAAATCTTGGAATCTTTTAAAATCTACGTAATACAATAATAAAGAATAATTAAAATATAGATATCTGTAATACGGAATAACAGAATTATAAAAAAATAGGTTAATATAATCTACGTAAAATTATCTTTTGTAGTAATCTATTGTGTTCTTTTGCAAGTATGAAGACAATAAAAAATATTCGTCTGCATATTACAAAATATTTGTATAAAATATTTAAAGATAATAAAAATATTTGAAAATAAAAAAATACGGTGCAGACAAATATTTCATATTTATATCATATTTGTCCATAAGGTTATTTTTATTTTATTTAATCTATAAAACATATTTTTATTTTAATATTTTACCGTTTTATTGTTAAATTATACTTCCGGTTTTAAGTGTACTCATTGGAGTGGTCTAGTGGAAAACTCTTCGTCGCAAATCACTTGTTTAACAGCTAAAGTTGAAGGTTCTGAGGTTCAAATCCTAGTAAAAGTTAGTAGACGGATTTGAATACTAGAGAGTGAATATCGGTGTTCTTTGTTGGTTGAGGTTCAATTAACTACACGTTTCAGGAATGGCCGGCCTGAGTTTGTACTAGATTACACTTCATTTACATGTCAAACATATCATCCTCTCACATTGTACCAGTATGAGGGGGGGGGGGTTGCTTGCTAGTTGAACAGATTACATCGTACACATTACAGAAAATAAAAATGGTAATGATTGAACTCTAAAATACATTTATATCCTCATAAAAAATTATTTATGTGCATTATCATGAAAAAAGGGTAAAAATCAGGCAACTTGTCTCTTGTATTCGTAATTAAGCTATTTGATATGCAGTGCCTGTAATTAAATTTAAAATTACGAGATAATAATCTTCTTTTCAATGTATATATCTGTCATGTGCAAAATATTAATAGAAATTATCATTAAAAAAACAAATTAACCTTATTATGTAAAAGCTATCTATTAGGCAACATTGCAAATTTCGAAGGTCTTTACGTATTGAAAAGAAATTTTCAGTTGAATGATTTATAAAAGTTCATATTTTAACTTTAGTAGTAAAAGTATTTTAGAATTTAAATTTTGATAAAAAAAGTACGTTTATATTTCTAACAAAATATAATAAATGTATTGAACTCTGAAACATTTAATATTTAATAACAATTTTTTGCATACCTTGGGACATATTTTCCCTGGTAATTATTCAGCTTTCACAACTATTCTGTATGCTTCAGAAGTTAATAGCTCAGGTTTGTGCTCCCATAAATGAAATTTAAAAAAATATAACAATATAAGCATTTTTTGTATATTCTTGTTAAATTAATTGAAAAAAATTTTAAGCATATATTTACCTCTCTCCAAATAAAATGATATTGATTTGACTGTATAATTTAAACATTTTACCAGAGAATTGAAGTTAAAAGCAAGGAAAGTCAGGTTTAATATGTGTGATTAGTTAATGTAGGGAATAGAAAAAATAACTGTTATACTTTGAAGAAAAAGGTAGCTGAAAAGTATCGTCTACATTTTATTATACAAACTAAGTTTTATGAATATTGTAACGTCATTTTATAAAGTCATATTTGTCTTTCATGAAATTTTGATGCAAAAGAAGGAGGCCAAGTTTATTTAACGACTGGAAAACAAGGCTGGAGTTGGACCAACTGAGAATGTGTGGGCTAAGTACACAGAGAAAGATTGCTTTATACAATTTTCATTTTATGGCTACGTACGTTTTATCATTCTATTCATACATGCTTTACTATTGTATCTTTTGTTTTCTAATGTGGTTTTTTTTCAGTTTGCATTGTTATTTAAAGTTTGTACTAGTTTTATTTGTTACTTAATTATAACTAACGATAGATGTAGACGTTTAATTTGTTCCCTGTTAAAAATTGTGTAGTAAATTAACAGTGTTCTCTTTTTACATTTATAAGAACTTTTTCAATAAATTTGCACACTGTTGTCCATTTGTTACTGTGAAGTATTTCAATACTTGGAATTATTAAAAAAAGCCATTGAAAAGGAATAATTGAAATATTATCTTTACTAACTTAAATTAACTTTACCATTGCAACTGGCAGACGAAAATGTATAGTTTGTACGATACGTAAGATAACGCAAGATATCGCGATCCGTACTTAAAGTAATAAAATACTAATAGGCAGAATTATTTTGATTGTAAGAATCTTATTAAAATTGAAAATGTTTGTCTTACGTGAATGGTGCTGAATATAACATTGCTTTTTCGCTAAGAGATTTTTTCTTCCAAATTTCCTTTTTTCTTTCTATATATCTTATTTCTATTACTCCTTTCAACATGATTTTTAAAAAAATATCTTTCTCTGATGACATATTCATGCCAATCGTTTATTTCCCATAAGTTACAGAAATACGATACCTTCCCCCTCATTCATTTCATAATTTTCCTTCAAACTGATTTGAGGTAACTCAATTATTCCATGCTCTATCTCTCTTACGTCTTGATTTATACCAACGTAATAGAACACCCACAACTACAGAAACAGTTTCCAATGCTTCTTCTCAATAACAATCCTATCTCTTAAAGGATTTCTTTTCCATCATTGTTATACATGGTGATATCTATTTTGCGTGCAATATTTTCACGTTATGTGCTTACAACTCAACTGCAGTCTCCCATTTTTTAGCTCAACTTAATCTTAATGATATTTATAAATCTCGTCGATTTTCATGTCACACCTTCATTGTAGCCTCCAACCGTTAAAAAATCGTTGTATTTTTTGTCATTATCTTCAATTTGAGAGATTTAACAGTATTATATTGTCTGAAAAAAAAAATTAGAAGGCCTCAATTCTCCTTATAAAACCTGTATGTAATGTTAGACTTTGTTTAAAACTAGTGGATAGAAATCTGCATACAGGTTTATAAATTGTCCCCACCACAACCCAATTACACAAATACGAGGAAGGTAGAAATTAAAGAGATCGTTCTTAACATGGACCCAATTGGCGTTTAACAATTACCTTCAAAATACCAGAAATGGGAGAGGAAAGAATTAATGTTAAGGAAGAGTCAATCTACTTACAAAGTGATTACAAAATGAGGCAAGTAATCGCACTACACCAAAAAGTGTATGGTTTACACTCCATAGACTTTTTGTGTAGGCCATCTCATCCCATTTTTCTTCGAGAGATATGTGTAAGCACATTATATCAGTGATTTTTATGAAACCCGGTTTAATGTACAATTGTTTTTATACCACAAACTAAAGGGCTAAGTAAGATGAGGATAGGCTTTTTTAAGGAAATCACTTGGCTTTCCAAGAATTTTGCGGCATATAAACCCTTAGTACTAAACTATATTTTTCATTAACAAACAAGTATACCTTAACAGCTACCAACTTCATCCCTTCATAAAATTTACTTCGTAGTTTTCGTTTTTTCAGACATATTTATTAAGCAGTTTGGAAGATAATCAGTTATTTGTCTGTCAAAAGCTAATCATTCAGATTCAGGTGCAATGTAAATACTCTTTATACTAAAAAATCCTTTTGTCATCATTCTTTATCAAAAATAACATTACACTCTTAAGGGGATTCAGAAAATTTCTTCTTCCCATCTATTATTACATAATACATTGATTTTTGGAACGAAATCACTTAGAGTTCTAAAAAAAAAAAGCTATAAATACTATTTTCTAAAACATGTATTTGACAATTTTATGCGAAGAAATAATTTTTTTTTTTCAATAATAAAGTTTTATTACTTTCCATACTTTTTTGATTACTTTTATTGAAATTAATATCATCTAATTAATTATAGCAGAAAATTTAATTAATATTTTACAAGCATATAACATTGGTATTTCACCGCATTTAATGTATTCATATGAATTCATACCTTTCAAATATGTCTGGTGGCATATGTTTTAATTACGCGGTTAAGTTTGAAGTGGTCACTCATTCATCGAATTCTGTATTTTATTATTTAGTCAGATGAAATATTCTCTCGTCGAATAATTTTATGACATGAATTTGCAGTAAAACATTGTTATTTATTCTGATCAACCCGGAGTTTTGGCTGACTTAATTACAGAAATGAAACCGTTTAAAAAGCATATAAATATATTCAGCATGTACGTAGTAGTATTTTATCGTGCAGAATTTGTTTTAATGTTTTTGTGTGTCCGAAGTGTACATGTCTGAATTATATTTTAATAGATGATTTTTAAATGCTATGCATTTAGGAAACAAAAAAGCTAATTGATCCGTACGTTATAACAAACGTGACTTAACTAACATGTATAATATTGTACTAATTATCAAGTTTTACAATGTATCTCACTCTACTCAAACAATTCATGTGAGATATATTATAAAATTTTCTACGTAAATGTCAGTTGAGTTTATAATAGGAATATATATATATTTACAGTTTTTTCCCTGTAAAATTGTACGATTATTCAGAAAAAAGATGGAAGTGATCGAGAATGACGTGATTAAGAAAAAGATTTGTTTACTGAGACATTATTTGTTTGACTATTATACGTAGAGATAAAGGTCTTTTTTTTACTAAGTCTATGGATAAAATGATCAAAAATAGTAGTAATGCATTGCATTGTATGTAAACAACTCTTGGCGGAACGCAGTGTGGAAGATGGAAATTTTTGTAGCGGATGAAACTTCAAAAATTGAAAAATTTCAAGGTTGGTAAATCACTCGGGATAAAGTTGAAAATTTCAATATAAGTACAGGATATTCCTATTACACTCCATACGTAATGGCAGAAGGCTGAGTATAAGATAAGTAGCTGGCGGAAAGCCTCAATATTCGGAAAATTTTAAGGAAATATAAACCGTAAGGTCTATGTCCGCCAACTGGTATGTATAATATATATAAGTATAAGCTCATATGCAAAAAGGTGGAAAAGGTTTTTTTCCCTTTAATAGTCTCGATTCAAAGTGATCGGAACCCAGGAAAACCCGTAGTTTTCTAACGACCCAACGATATCTTGGAAATTTTTTAATAAAAATCATTAGAGTATGTCCACCAGTGTAGATACACCTTTTTTACTTATGTCTTATCTTATTCTTCAAAGGGCCAACACCAAAATGAAAGATAATAATTGATAAAAGGAGTCTTTCCTGTTTTCCACCACAATGGTTTTTTTATGTTACGTATTATATTTTATATTTTTTCTTCCAATTCAGTGGGTATTTGGAGGTATTTGCAGAGAAACTATAAATATAATCTAATCAAACTTAACCTAGCTTCCACAGCTCTCTTCCATTGCGCGTGGTGTGTAATAACAACTTCCTTTATTTATATTTAAATTTTCAACTTTACCCCAAGTGATATACCAACCTTGAAAATTTTCCAACTTTCACCCGCTATAACAGTTTCTATCTTTCACACCGCTTTCCACAATGCATTATTTACAATCAGTGCAAATATTACTACAATTTTCTATCACTTTTATCCATAGACTTAGAAAAAAAAGACCCTTATCTCATCGACTATATGTTGTTTTTTTTCCCAAATTTATTTACTACATTTTAAGTTATGTTTTTATACATCCCAACGTTTACTTCCTATTCAGTGTAATTTAATAAGAAAATTTGTTCCAGACTTTAAAATTGTTAGTTTTTGAAAAAGACGCAAAGATTAGTCACGAACAACTGTAAAGTCTTTTTAGTCATATTGTTGTTACATGTAAAGATTTAATTATAATTATGTATAAAATAATAATTTGAAATAAATTTGATATTTTTTGGGTAATTTTATTTTCACTAAGATTTATACTAGGAATTTTTATAACAATTCAGTAAAATTATTATATAAATGGACTGCTTTCAAATTATAAGTATTAATCAATTCCTTGAAATCAATCTTTCTTTCCTGATTTTAAACGATTATTTTCATAAAAAATGTTGGTTTCCAAAATATTTTCGTCAATAATTAAGCACCGTAATTAGAGAAATAATTAAGGAATATTTAATATCTTAGTAATTAAAGATTATTCGTAGGAAAAACTCAAAGAAAAATTGAAAATAGAAGAAATGAGCGTTTGACTCATTTTCATTCTAAAAGATCAATAGAATCGTCTGTAGATCAGAATTACCTAAATATGGTCATCTAATTAGTTTATTTTACGGATGGTTTACAACATATTAGTATAGTTATAAACAGGAATTACTACTTGGAAAATTTACCTTATCAGTTAGTGGAGCAGAAAGTTTATTTTAAGCAATCGTAGAATGGACCCAACACAATAATTATTTTTTTAAATTTATTAAAATTTAAGTTTTCCAACACAACAAATAAATGTTTTCCAACATCTTACATTTTGTACATGGGTACATAAATTTTTACCTAAACAAAATATATAAATGGAGCAGCATTAAAACGCAGTTGGTGATTTAAATATGTAGATATTTTAAAGCGATATTTACAACAGTATTTCTGATTTGTATTATAAAAACATCGTTAAAAATATTAAATGTATAATGTTTCATAAATAATGTTAATCTACCATTTTTTCTTCACGTATTTTTAATCACTTATTTAAATTTATATATATATATATATAGATTACGATAAAAAATGTTTACTTAAAATCTAAAACTTAATATATATATATCAAGTTTTAGATTTTAAGTAAGTAAGCATTTTTATCGTAATCTTTTTTCTAATATAAGTTAAGATTATCATTTGACTTATTTTATAATTCACTGAGCACGAATAATAATGTATTATTATAGCCCAAATTAATTCTGCAGAATTGGAAATAATTTTTTTTTCAATACTGTTGAAAATTTGGAGAAGAGTAGCTTATTTACAAGATTTAAATTTGTACACATGTGGGTTTTTTCATTCTACCATGAGTAGAAGTTCCGTAAACCAAGTTTCTTACGAAATAAAACAAATAAAAATAAATTATTAAATTTTGTCCATTAATAATTTATAAATAATCAATATTATAATCTATCTGTTTATATTAAAATGTTTTTTTCAGAATAATAGAATTGTAATATGTTTTCGAAATAAAAACTTGTATATCTTAACGATAATAACTTTACTGAAAAAAAAATGTTCTTTTATGTTTCAAATCCCTGAATATTTTCGTGATTTATAATTTTTGTGTGTTATTTTTGGAATGTTTTTAATCATGCAACCAAAATATTGAATGAAAAATATATTCTATAAAAAAAAAAAAATATTTTTCCTTACGGACAGGTACGACATTTTGGACTAAAATTTATTACTATATGACGATCATAAAACTAAAGCATATTACGAAATTCGTGTGTTTGAAATATTTACTATAATATAGATAAAAAGTGGATTGAACATCTGCATTTGAGCAGTAGTAGGCAAGTTGTAAGCATATTATATAATCTACTAGCTATACTAGCAATTAAATATTTTTCAAAAATAAAAATTGTTAGTAATAATATGCCCCTATTGATATTAAAATCCTAAAAAAAAAATTATCTCTGATGAAACTTATGTTGTGAGAAACGGTAGCTATAACTTAAATACCTTCCGTGTTTTTCAAGTTAAAACACTTCTTTATAAATACATTATAAATAATTAACAATGACATTTTAATATACTTTAAATAATTTATACGTACTTCCTGTTATAAAAATGTTTCATCCACAAACATTATTTTTTGCAGTAAAACATAATTTTTTTTATATTATTTACTCAGTGATCTCATTTACAATTTTCATTTTACATCACCTTGTTTTTTCTAGTAATTACTGCTTATACAGTATGTATAATTAACTGAAATGCAATCCTACGTAGGATTTTTGTCAACAAACATTGTGAAAAGTGTAACGTTTTGTTGGACAATACAAATGTTTACATTACACTAGAACAAAATTGTAAAACAAAGAGACTTTAAAGCAACCAACTTTATGAGCTAAATGTAACAAATATTAATACTATTTCAACCGTGATAATCTTACACCGTGTTTTTTAACTTTAATGAAACAGTTAAAAATAAAATTTAGATTTCATTTGAAACACCATATTTAAGGCTCTTTATAATCGTTTTATCCTATTTTACAGATGATGAGATATATATTATCGTATACAAAGAATACCAAAACCTGACCGGGATTATAATTAAAAAACTTATGAATGAAATATGTAGATGCCATCACTCCGGCATCGAAAAGTAGGGCGAATAAAACAACCGCAATTCAGTAAAAATAAAAAATGTAGTTTTAAATTTACTATCATAAACATTTTCTTATGCAATGTTGTTATAGGTTGTATTTGATAGTTTACAGCTGGTAAATCATCTTTTTATGTTATTCTAATTTTTGTTGTTGTTTATTGTATATTGTAGTTAACTTGAATTTTTGAGTATTATATAATTTTCAATTTTACTATTCGTGAAAGTATTTGGTTTAATTTGTTATATTTCTGTTAAGAAAATATCTAAAGAAATAAATAAGTTGCAGCAGTTTCAAAAAACGAAACTTGCGTAAGTAGTAAATGTATAAATATATACATGAAAACATGTTAAATACAAATATACACTTTTTAACTCCCCTTTACAAAGGAGTAGGTTCTTAACTCGATATTCAAACTTTTCTCTTGGAATAGTAATTGAGAAAATTCCATTAAAAGTGGATTAAAGTTTTTTCCAAATAATGTAATTTTTTTTTTTTACTTCATTCTGAACACGTACTCGCATAATTTGAATATTTTTGTCGTAATTATGCCTAGTACTATTCATTCTGGTATTAAAAATATTTTTGTGAAAATATTTATTAGAATTTCTGGAAGAATTACGATTGAAATGGTAATTATTACACTGTTCCGTAATTGACAGTCAGTGACAGTTTATCTTACTTAGCGTTTTACCTTCATTCCTTTTTTTATTTTCATATGCGTTTATTGCTAACAGCTTTGTTCCAATTGCGCATTTTTTTCGGTCTATCCATAATTAAAAATAAAATATTAAAAAAAATTCAATTTGCTTTATAAACCAAAAAAAATTTCATAAAAAACGCAATAAAACCGGCTTACCAAAACCTATATAACTAAAGGTAATATTTTTTATCTCATCTTTAAATTACGACCTTATTAGTCTGAGCTAAATTAAGGTTTACTCTTCTGTTGGTAGTTATAGTGTTGCCCACCTGTTTGGTGTAATTGTAAACGCATCTTCGCAAATCAGCTGATTTCGAAGTCGAGAGTTCCAACGTTCAAATCCTAGTAAAGGCACTTACGTTTATAGGGATTTGAATGCTAGATCGTGGACACCGGTGTTCTTTTGTGGTTGGGTTTCAATTCACCACACATCTCAGAAATGGTCGGCCTGAATATTTCACTTACACTCATACATATCATCCTCATTCATCCTCTGAAGTAACACCTGAACGGTGATCCCCAGAGATTAAACAGGAAAAAAAGTTGTTATAGTGTTGGTAGCCTATATAGTAGTTGTATACAAGAATAGCATGTGGATAGATATTTGAATATTTTTTTTTTTTTTTATTACAAAACTTTGAAATTTTACTAAGATTTATTTATATTTTTGTAATGTAATATTTTTGAGCTGTTTTATATTTTATTTTAATAAAAGAAAATGATCTATTAGATAAGCCATTAAATTCTTAATATTTAAAAAATAAAAATAAAAAATGCCTTGTTATGTTATGAGTAATTTTGATGTGACATTTTATTGCAACTTCAGTATACAGGATTTTCTAACAAACAATAGTAAAAGTCGCCCCTTCTGAAATGATTTCCGGAATTGACCTTTCAACTTCTTTTCTCTTTTCTTCCCCTACAGTTAAATTTCCCACATTTTCGAGCCCATTTCATGATGCATTCAGTCTGTTACTCTGGTTTTTCTGGTCTACATATGTTTACACGCGTAGTGATTTGGACTTGCTGCTAAAAAAACGAAAAAAAAAATTTTGTTTTTAAATATTACCTAATAAACGAATAAATAAATATACTGTCATTATTCACTAATTTTCTGTGGTTTGATGGGCATATATCTACTATTTTTATTATTTAATTAGGAGTATAGATACCAACAATATGCCGGAATACCCAAAAGTTTTCATAGACAAAGAGAAAATGAAGTTTAGAATTCTAGAATTTTATTAAATTAATTTTCTTCTCTTGTCATGTGCTACGTAGTTCATAATTTCATTAAAATAGATGTTTTATGAATTAATTAAACTTAAATAACTTCTGTAAAATAATTAAATTATTTCATAAAATAAACTATTTTAATTACTTAATAATTTTTTTCTTAAATAAACTACTTCATCATGGAAATAAAAATATAATTGACGCTGCCGGTTCTCAGCAGGATAGAATTTTATTCAGTTGATTTACATTCTTTTCCCAATAAGGATCTACGAGTATTTTTTTTTTTTTTAATTTACGTCATATGGTGAAATAAATACCTAAAAGTCAATGCGATACCGTATCAAATAAAAACCCTATTATGAATAGATCTTGAATGAAATAAATGAAAAACATTTCTTTTAGTTTTATTACATGTTTCTTAATTAACAGGAGTAGCAATTAAAAATATTAGTTACGTATAATTTTCCACATCAGTCGTTTGACTTAAAGAAAATTATTGTACCTATATAGAGATATTATAAAGGTAACCGCACTGTCGTGGTTTATAATTAAAGTGTTTTGATGCTGTTTGGTTTTGCTTCATAGAGCATAAGAAGAAAGTTTTGCACATTAAGTGAACAACACTAAAAGCTTTTCATTTCAGTTCAGTTGTAAATTCTGAATTGTTGAATATATTTTGTCCCGAAACGAGCGAGTAATAATAATGCTACCGTAATTAATGAAGGAACATTTCCGCCTAAAGATATAGATTATTAAAAATTGCCTTGCAGATATCTTATACTAAGATAGCATTAAAATTCACATTGTATTTTAAAACGTATACTTTAGTAATTAATTTGAATAAAGTTATAAATTTTATTACATCTAAGGATAAAAATAAAATCTATCTTATACATCCCCGAGGGACGTAAATGCTTACATTCCAACTAGATTAACGTTAAGGAAGGTTATTTCAGGAGCGGATTGATATTTATTTGCTATTAGTAGTGCATGTAATGGCTTTTTATGCTCCTTCTTATTCTTCTGCACACCTTTATAGAGTATTAAATTTTTTATTGCCATTCTGGTATCGGCCTCATGAATTTTGAATTTGAAATTCTGTTCCTACATAAATTACTGCTTTTTACTCCTTGAAGAATATTCTCTTTTAATATAAATAAATCTATAACTTTATCCCAATCTTTTTCAAAATATTTTTTATTATTTTTCTTTTTCATTAAAATACGTGTTTATATTTAGATCATATTATGCAATCTCTCAATTTTCCCACTAATGAAAAATTTTTCTATTTAGAATCGAAGGACCTAAAGGCCTTAATACCATTTACTCAAATAGAATCAAAATTTTCAATTTCATAAGATTGTTACGTTCCACTTTTGCCGTCGGCTGCTGCTACCTAGCGAGGGTTACTAGAGCTCTCCGGAAAGATATGGCCATATGATGATCATATGATGTCCTATAACATAATATCGCAAGAAGTGGTCATTATGATTTTACGACTTCTATTCATTCACTGGCTAGAGCTCTCCGGCAAGCTATGGTCATACGATGTTTTAACTCATATTACCGCAAGGAGTGGTTATTATGATGTTACGACTTCTATTCATTCGGCGCCAGAATCTGACCCAGAGCGGTCGTGTTGTACATTCAGTCTGGATGGACGCGCATACTAATGTTCGGATGAACGCTTGTTTTATTTGTACTTATATGTTATTTAGTTCAATTATATGTGTTACGTTATATGTTAGATGTTCACTTATATGTTATCAAAATGTCAAGACGACAAGAAATTAAATAGCAATTCATTTACCAACAAGGCGTTGTTTCAATTCGTCACCTATGCATCTACAGTTCATACTCCCTGTAAAGCCTACAACAAAGGTTTTATAGTCCTTCACATCGCAAGGGATCTAACAAAGATGTTCAACCGGTGTCTACTGCCTCTGAGGAAAGTAACAATTGAAGCTGCCTGCAAATTTAAAAGTTCTAAATTATCCGATAGTTGCTTCGTTAATGTGTTATTCACATTTTATAAGATTGGCTGTCCGTAAAGGAAATAAAATTGTGTAATTTTAAACCCACGGTCTTTTAAGTGCCTCATAAATTGTACACTTTGAAATGTTTTGACGTGAAATTAATATCAATGTTTTAAATTATACATTTTTTTACATTTATGTAACTCGTGTTGCGGCATTTATATAAATATAGCTTAAGTGTTTTCCAAAGTTTCACATCAAATTTGAGATCGAAAATTAATTGGATGGTTAACTAAGATGGTAGCGAACGTTGTCGTCGATACAGGCTGAGGTTACGGGTATCATTACGATATACATGCATTAATTTCTGAAAAAAGAGAATGTAAATAATCGTTATTTTAAAAAATCAGTTTCATTTCACATACATTAAATAGAAAACAATTTCACATCATAACACCTTGGAAGAAAACCACGATGTATTCCACCTGATTCCGCAAAGTTCATTTTAGATGAAATTGTTTTAAATATGAAGAAAATTCAGCTAGCAATTTTCATTTTTTCCGAGTTTTAGTAAATTTATATAATAGTAGTAATAAGTAATTCTTTTCAACAATTTTTGTAAAGAAAATACACGTTCGAAAATACTAATTATATAATATTCCATTTGTTGAATAAAATTAGAAGAAAAATGATTGATTATATTTTGAGAAAATCAGATATGAATAATTTATTTTTAAAACGTAATTTTTGTTATATTCTTTTTTTGTTGCGAAACAACTTTTCTGTTACGTGAAAAATCGATTAAATATTGGGTCTTACAAAAGCAAACAGCAGTCGACAAAAGGCCCAGCAATAGCCTTATGACAAACATAATCTTTTATTTATTGCCGCTCTGAATCAAGGAAGAAGAATGTTCTTTCACTGAATTGTATAACTCCAATTTCAGCCTGGTAAAGTACCAATCAGCTTAGTTTATAAATAAAACAACGTATTATCTTTGATATTTACAACATTGGATTATTATTTATATTGAAAATTTACGATGTGAATAGAACTGTGTGAAGCCAAAATAACCTGTGAGATATTCTTGTACTGCGATTATTTAAGTAATCTGAAATCTATTGATTCAAATGAATTGTTATTACGATTACGAAAGTTAATCTAATAAAATGTAAAGATATTAAAATATATTTTATAATTGGACTTAAACTCCATCGTAAATTGTTAAATGAAAATTCTCATATATATATATATATGAGATATATATATATATATACACTTTTGATACAAATCAAGAATTAAAAAAAGCGTAAATTGCACACGATTTAAACAAATTTCTCTTAAACTCTCAATCCTTAGAAATATATACCTTTTAAAATAAACTTTATATTTACCCATCTAATAGTTTTGTAAAAAATCTGATTACAGTTTTTATAAAAAATATTTCCTATTTTAGGTTAAGAAATACAAACCAAACCACGAGTAGTACCTAATACGAGGCTTGGCTGATAAATTTTGCGCAGTAGCGTGCTACACGGAGACAAAAGGTACTATCGAGTTGGGTGTGGCAGCACTGATAGCTAAAATACCCCTACTAAAAACCTGCGATAATTTCAAATCTGTTTTCCGGTTCGTTTTCAGTAGCAGTTAAAATGGAGTCGAGTACGGTCAATATGTCAACACCGTTAAAACAGTGCGTAGTGATAGAATACAACAGCAGAAAATGTGAAACCTACGAATATTTCTCATTGTTTAAAAGCGGTTTACGGTAGTGAAACTGTGGATAGGAGTACTGTAAATAGGTGGGCGTTGAAATTTCGCGAATGCAAAGCTGGTGAAGCGACAATTGAGAACGCATTTCGCAGCGGACGACCAAGTTTCTGTGACTGACGAGAAATATCAAAAGCAGGCGGACGATTTACTTCGAAGTGATCAGCGTATCACCCAGCAACGTATCGCTATTCAGTTAGGCATATCTAAAAAACGAGTAGGCCATATTATCAAGCAATCGGGTTACCTAAAAATCTGTGCAAGATGGGTACCGTGCCTCTCTGATGGCTCTCCGCAAGCTGAAGTTTGAACCTAATTCGTATCCGCCATACTCGCCGGATTTGGCTCCGTGCGACTTCCACTTCTTCCCTCGTGTCAAGAGGGATCTCAAAGATAATCATTACTCCACCGACGATGAGGTGAAGGAAGCTGTGGCCATCTGGATCCGAGAAAGACCGCCAGAATTTTTCATTGACGGAATGCAAAGACTTGTCACACGTTTAGAAAAGTGTATCAGTACAAACGGGAATTATATTGAAAAATAAATTCTGAATTTTGTAGCTAAGGTGACTGAACTGTACTTTTATTCCTTTTTATTTCATTCCAATATCTCTTTTCATTCCCATGCTATGCATACATGTGCAAAATTTATCAGCCGAGCCTCGTGTCACTCCACATCATTATTAGTTTAATATGTTTATCTCGGTTTTATTCTGTAAATTTACATAAATTAAATCATTCTTATATAATAAATTTGTTTTTTTATGTAATGCATTTGTTTCTTCGAAGAAAGAAGTAGATTATTCTGCCGCATTACACTATTTATTCCAGTCTTTCTTAAAGTGTTCATTCTTACGGCTGGCTGATACGAAATGCCATTCTCATATAAGAGAAAAAAAAGGCGCCAGTTAGAGTTATTTTTAGAGTAATGATGTTCTACACAGCTGTGTAATTCCAAAGATCACTTTCTTTTGGAATCTGACATGCAATTTATTATATTCAGAATGGGAAACTGCTTCATTCCTCAGTTCTAATATGACTAACATAGGGTGGATATTATGTTATTTTTAGAACTGTGAATTGTGACATGTCATGTCATAACTGTTTCAATATGAGATTTAAAACAAATACAATATAAAACAAAAATCTAATATCGTTTCACATCATCTTATAAATGATTTTTCATCGAGGTGTACAATTATCAAATAAATATAAAATCTTATACGTACTTTAGCACGATTTAAATTCAAAACAAGTACAAAACTGATTAGAAAAACATTCCCTATTAGTGGATCTGAGATTAACACTTTTATTATCATTATTACGCGTCGACTATAATTGAAATTTCACTACCCAATTTATTCTTAAACTACTAAAATTTAACTACTAAATTTATTCTTAAATTAGGCCATTTCTATATTAAAAAATATATATACATTTTACTTACCTGGCCATTAAAAGTGAATAGAATAAAAAAATATATTGCTTTTGGTCGAAAATTACTCTTCGAATTTATTTTTATATCATGATATTTATAGAGTTTAAATTCAGAAATAACATATTAGTTACAAAACTTCATTACACATCCATACGTTTGTTTGTTTTATAATAATATTATTATTGTTATTTTGCGTTATATTTCAATAATTGTTTTACCTAAAATTGTTAAACTTGGCAAGTTATTTAAGTATTTGTATTTAAAAAAAAAAAAATATTATGAAAGTCATCTTCTTTGTTCCATTAATATGAGAAACGTTAAAGATAATGAATATAAAGGGTAATATAAAGGAAGAAAGAGGATAATATATTTGAAGTGAGGTTAGATAAAAAAATTTCTTTTACTTGTTTTTTCAGAATTTATAAGGGTTGGGAAAACGTTTCTTTGTGTTTTAATGAAAAGTAAAACAAGATTTTTGTATATTTCGAAATTTATTAAAACAAATATATACCGTTTTAATGACCACGTTTTGACAATTTTTGAGGTAAAACCTAATCCCATCTCTGTAGAACTTCTTTGTTTTGCAAAAAACAAAGAATTGTACTTTGTACAAAAAAACTGTACACTTATCACAATAAGTGATTTTTCCAAACCTCTTTTGAAGCCAACTTTACCATAAAGTTTTCATTGTTAAATCATTTGAAACTTATCAGTTTTTGTTTTTTATATAGCATTCTTCAAACAGTTTAAAACTCTTTTGCGGTTGATTTTTAATTCGTTACAGATATCATGATTCCTAATGTGTTGATCATATTCAATTAATTTCATCAATTTTTTTCAATCAGTAGCCCTTCACAGCGAGTCAAGGGTTTTTAATTTTCAGCTTTGTGTCTCACGTACTGATACTGCGTCATATCCATAAAAATATTTTTTTTTGCATCCTCAGTCGCATTCTTCCCTTTTTCCTACTAGAAAAAAATTTGTATAAAGTTATTTTACTTATTAAAATAATTAACAATTATTGATTTAATAATTAATTTAAAAAAAGGTTTTTCATTATTTTATACGACAAAACGAAACATTTTGTGCGATTTCTAATATTTCATTAAGTCTTCATTGCTGGTAAAGTTTAGGTAAAATAACGATGATAAAAAATTATTGAATGAATTAAATTTAATAAATAAGTAAAGAGAAACATTAAGAAAAACTTATCAGTTGGATTTTGACTGATAAATGGTTATCTCCATTATAAAGGTATTAAATACAAAAAAAATCATTAAAGTAAAAAATAATATTAATTAAAAAGGAAGAACCTATGAAAGTATTCAAAAAACGTAACTTCTTGTGTTAATGAAAAGCTTGAAAAAACATGATATAAAAACTTACAGTTTACGGAAGAAGATTTGCCAACAATAGTCTATACCGAATAAACTTCCAGACTATATCCCACATACCTTTCAGTTTCTCTTCCATAAATTGAGATAAAAGAGGATTTATCTTCAAGAACGACCAACCAAGAGCTTCATACGTCATGTAAATGTCTTTTACATAAAACGGTATTAAGAGGAAAAATACTGTTAGAAATATTATATTAAACTGAAATTTTTCTTTTAGTTTTTATATTTCAAAATTCTAAAAGGCTGTTTGATATTTTTCCTATTATACAACAATATTTCTCTGCATTATAAATAAAATAATTCTGTCAGCTGTCAGCTGTCTTCTAATACTATCGAGTTTCTTTTTTGTCTATTAAAATATATAGTTACTCAGTACTGTATCTTTCTTGAAAACGTCTACAACCTCTTCTTAAATGTAAGGTTTTCAATATCAGCAGATATATGTATGAATATATTTAAAGAAACCATAAACATAAAAACTAAAAAAAATTAACAATTCAATTTACTGAATGCCCCGGAGTAGAACCTTAGTTTTTTTTTTTTTTTGAGTATTTGAATTCATATTTTGAATATTTGCCGATTTTTTCAGATATGGATTATCCAATTTTTTAATGGCACGAATGGCAGTAATTATAAAACATTCAAAAAATTATGTAAAACAAGTCCAAACTAACATTAAAAAAAAAAATAATAATTTATATGAAAATCATCATGACAAAAATCATCAGGTATCAAACAAACCTGCTTGAAAAGTGGATATAAAATACACTTTCAATTTATAGGATTTCTTAATCTTCTATATAAATGAGAAAATTTGTTTGTTTGCAACAGCATCGCGTGAAAACCAACCGACTAATTGCTTTAAAATTTTCTGGATACATTTGAGTTATCCCAGAAAAGGTTTAAAGCCATAGAACGAGGCTCTACCTCCCTTAGGGGTGAAGTTATAAATTAAAGATATTCATTAAAGAGATAAAAATTAATCACTTTACTCAATTATAGTTCTGTCACCATGGCGACAAAAATATAATGAAATAAAATGACTAATTCATTTTTATTTAATGAAATCTGTAAATTATTTATGTTCATACTACTACAGTTATTTTAATAGTTATAACTATTTTTTTTGTAAGGTAATTTTTTTTTTTTTTAATTTGAAAATCTGTATAATTTCTTCATCGTATTTTTCTCTTTTAAACATAAGGTCCCCTTTCATTATTAATTTTTCTTCTTCATTCTTCCATGTAGTATTTTCAGTCTTTTTCATTGCGCACTCTAAGAAAAGATCGAATCTAGGACGATCATCAAGTGCCGTTAAGCGTAGTCAGGGATTAGGAGGATAAGGATCAAAAGATGAAAGAGATCAGTCCCCGGAGGTTGAACGAGCATATCTATTTTTATTCTATTATGCTAATATATAAGTTGCAATCTAGCGAACAATAAGCAACCCCCGCGCCACCAGCCTGATGATATGTATAACATGTATATGTAGTCTTGCACAAAATCAGGCCAACCATTCCTGACACATGTGCTCTATTGAATTTCAAATACAAAATTATGCCGGTATCTACTGTCTAGCAATGGAATCCGTATAAAAGCGACTAACTTTTGCTAGGATTTGAACCTCAGAACCTTTGACTACACAGGTTCTCAATGTTAAACAACTCAGATGTTCAACTGTTAAACAACTGACTTTCGAGGAAGAGTTTACCACTAGACTAGCCTGGTAGGCTACAACGAGCATATAAATGCGAAAGATTCTCACACCCTTGAAGATAAAGAATGCATCAGTGTTAAAGCTAGACAGCCGGGTGAACGAAGCGAGACTTGTTTATATTTATTAAATTATATAAGAAAATATATTAAAAATTCATTTTTCTACCATTTAATGTAAAAGTATTAACGAAAAGATTAAATTTCTTCCTGTAATGAATCGTTATAAAATGTTTTGAGTAGAATATAATTTAAAATATACGACTATTTTATTATACATACGGAGAATAATTTGGAATTAAGATTGAAAGAAAAAATCAAACGACCAAACGAATTTTTGGTTTTTGATAAACATTCCAAATTTAATAAAAATCATAAAATTAGATTTAAAAAAAATCTTTTTATGTTTTGTGGAGATAAGGACCAAAAAATATAAAATAAAATGCTAAAATAGATAAAATATAAAATAATACCACACAATTAAGGGTTAAATATGAGCTTTTATTCAGATTTCAAGGGCTGAAGAAGATAAACCCAAATTATATAAGCTATTTTTATCTTAGAAATTTTTCATAACGAAAAAAACTGTCAAAATTTGAAAATAAATTTTCATGATTTCAGAAATTAATATATATATATATATATATATATATATACACACTTACTGTTTAAACGAATAAGTAAAAAACATAAGTGTCACAATCAGTTTGCTTTGCTTATTAATCGAAATAATTTTATATTCATTATTATTATGAAGATTATTTTGGAATTGTTAATCTCTTATATTAAACGGAATAATTTTTTTCAACTGTTAAAACACAATTCATAAAACTAAATAGTTTGAATTAATTATTATTCAAAATTCATCACATTAAACATCCTATAGGAAGAGATGAAAAACTATGTTCCAGATGGTTTCTCTTATTTTTCCTTAAAATCAAACATGAGCAAAATTATTTTTTATATGATCGCTGATGAAATAGTTTTTCTATAAATTTATTAAAAAATAAAATATTTTCTGATAAAATAAATTAACAGTGGAATTTGTTAATAGATATAGAGTGTTAATATTTTAAATAATATGATTTTAAGGACATAGTTTAGTAAAATAGAATAATAGGTTACGGCCGATTGAAATATATCATTGTCTATGTGGTTCACTCCTTTATTCCTTGACAAGTTACAAAAATCAAATGAAATCATTAATTTTAGATGGAAGCTGCTGGAATATGACATTTTCTCAGTCACATAGGATATTTCAGTCCACCACAGACCTGTAGGCAACAGACCTTTTAATCTTGGTTTATTTTTTGAAATTTAATAAATATTATGAATAATTTTTAAAAAAATTAAAAAATTGATAAGTCTATTTATTAGTAATAAATCTGTTTAACGAGACGTAATGTATATAAATAAAGTTCGTATTTCATTTACTGAAAATTCTGTTGTGGAAAATTAAATAACGAATTTCAGTCTATCTTTGTTTTATATGACATAATATATTTAAATTTTGTTAGATGGAATTGAAAAAATTATGATTGTAATGACATAATATGTTTACAGCTTACTCTCCGTACTCACTTAGTTAACTTGTTTTTCATTTGAAATTACGTATTGTAAAGTATTGTACATCATAAAAATATGATTACGTTACGATCAGAATAGTGAAAATTTTGTGTTATCAATTATCAAAAAATTAAAAAGTTAAATTATTTGTTATCATATAACAAATAGTACTATAAACATGCAGTCATTGAGTATATAAGATTATTGTGTCTGTCATTCTAAACTTCCTTAATATTTAATCAGATCGGAAAACAAGATGAAATAGATTTTTGTGTCTATAAAAAAACCCGGAGTTTTATTTTAACCTCTCTTTTGTCTTTTTTTTCACCCTACCCCTCCGGGCAGCATCTACAACAAAGCAAAGCACAGCCCAGGGGGTTGTCTATTCAAACGGGCCTCCTCGTCCGCCAGCCATAAATCTAGTCAGACGAGTCAGTCCGCCATTTAAATCTTTTCATTACCTGCCTCTATCCCCTAGGGCGAGGTATCCAAGCCCGACTATGTCGTTCCTAGACCCCACCCCAGAAGCTGGGACTCGGTCTTGACGCCAATGCCTCTAGTGAGAGCTCTCTGTGTAAGGCACTCCCACCTGGTACGGTCTTTTTCGCGAAGGGATGAGAGAGTACCAGTGCCTCATCACTGCCTCCCATCCGTGCAAGCACAAACGAAAAACAAAGTCAGTTACCGCACGAAACCTCTCTACCATGATAACATACAGTTTATGATTGTGTCAACTGTAAGGCCTCGGTCACCAATTTACAGCAGCGACGTTCAGCAGCCCACGTCTGGCAGTCAAACACGACGTGTTACGATGTATTGAGCTTTCCGCAAGAAAGGCAAAAGGGGGCGTCAGCTCTCCTCCTGGCATGTTAGTATATCCAAAATATGCTGTGGCTAGATAAAAATTGGGTCAACCAGTTGGTGTCCTCACCAAAGCTGCGTGACCCAAGGTTGGACCTTTCCGAGCAGACGATGTGTCCTTCATCCCATGGAGGACAGGGCTAGTTGTTTAAATGGAGGGATGCCCGCAATCACTAACACTGCCTCAGTCGAAACTGAAGAGTATGCCGAAATGATGCGGAGGGAACTTCATCTCTGCACACTCTCCGGTACCCGCCAATTTCGACCGCATCCCAGAGTTTTCGACCGAAAAATGACCCCATATAACAGTACAGAATTGATCACAGGCCACGTTGCTCGAAGCCTACTCAGTGCCCGTACCATCGCTACTGCACGATCAGATGTTTCTCGCACGTGTATGAAAAACATACGCCGTCGGACCAGCCACACTCCCAAATACTTCACCGATTCCATCCGGAGATACTAAGGCTCCGCCTACCTTGATCTGGATCGGAGAAAGAGAACGCCTGCCAGCTAGACAGATGAATAATGCTTTTTCAGGCGACAAGGTTAGACCCCCTATCAGTCAACCAGTGCTGCACTAGGTTGACAGCTTTATTGGCTTCTACCGCTACGTCATCTACAACTCTCTCCACACATTTTTCTTAAATGCAAAACTATTATTCATTCATTATAGTTTTATTGAAATTGCTAAATACAATAAATAATTCTTTCCTTTACTTTTAAACTGAAATATACAGTACCGATTATTAAATTGTTAAAAGCAACTATGTTAAAATCTTTGTTGCATATTGTGGAGTTTTGTTGTTTGTATTTATCTTCTATAAATATAAAAATACTTCAATTTTTTCAAGCAAATAGTTTTATCATCTATATGTCATGAAAGGTAAAAAACATCTTGGGAAATTTACTCTGCGGTAGAGTCGCAGAATATTTATTTACCATTATGTGGTTACCATTTAATGCGATTAAACAGCATTTATAAATTATGATATCGGCTACCGGTTCCTTTTAAATTCAACCGAATATTGTTTTTAGAACTAAATTATTTAGTCAATCCAAATTTGTCACATTTAAAATATAAAATAATTTGTTATCACAATCATTTATTAGCTTAAGGAGTTTTAATTGTTGCTATATTTTTACGAATTGTAATTTAGTTGAATATTATGTTGGAGAATTCTCTTTATTTTATTTTAGAAGATTTATTTTCCTTGAAAAATGCTCCAATCTTGCAAGCGGACATTGGTTGTAATTGCGAATCCTGAGAAGGATTATTTCACTAAATACCAAGAGAATTTATAGGCCTGTTAGATAAAGTTATTTGAACGTAGGGAGGTTGACATGAACAGATACCGTACAGAATTTGGTGAGAAATCAAAATATACAGTATCTTGTACTAAACCAGTTTTCTCTTTTATTCCTCTGCTCTTTCACTAATATTGAATTAATGAATTATGGTAGTAAAATTTATTAATTTATTTTATAATTTTTATTACTGTTCTTATTTATTGCTTAAAAACATTTAAGAAAAAAATATTATTATTTTTTGACAGGCAGAATGTTTGATTATGTAAGCATGTTCTTTTTTGATAAATATTAACTAATAATCCCTTTCTTTTGTTGTAAATATAATTTGAGATAAATAGAAACAATAGTTTCTGTTAACATATAATTAAGATCGGCCTAATCTTCTTTTGATTTTGATTTTATTAACACTGGTATTATTATTATTATTATTGATGCTGATGATTAGCATTCTTTGTAGCCTCAGAACAAGAAGCAATTAACCAATTGATGAAATTAAATACGTTATATCCAAAAGTTTTCGAATCCTGAAATTTGCTCGATGATCACTAAAAAGTATTATATAATAAAAATAATTAAAAAACACGGCTGCCAAAAAATAAAAAAAAACTTAAAAAAAATAAATTGAACTAAAAAAAGGAAACAAGGGATAAAGGACTAACCAACGTTATGAAGTATTTAATTAAATAAAGTAATGCATTACCAATCAACTTTTACACAGTTTTAATTTGTTTAAATATATTTTTCATGTTGTTGAAATAGCAGACATTTAAGGTTG
The DNA here is from genome assembly GCF_047948215.1 of Lycorma delicatula. Lineage (NCBI taxonomy): Eukaryota > Metazoa > Arthropoda > Insecta > Hemiptera > Fulgoridae > Lycorma > Lycorma delicatula. The sequence goes on from NC_134457.1 coordinate 177,880,229, forward strand.
TCTAATGATTAAGCTCTTACACCAGATCTTACATCGATAAGAAAATTTTGTTCTTCAACGAAAATATTTAAATGCAATCAGAGGCTCTGAATAGTAATTATCCTATATTAAAGAAACCTCCCTCCTCCACGACTGCATTTACAAATCTTCGTCCGCGGTGTACGAATTAAAAGGAAAGTGACTTCAGCGAGTTCAGTGATTATAAGTCAGTGATTAACATGTTTGATAAAATTTTATCAACCTTCAAAATTGATTACGTTTTGTATTCCTTATTTCGAATACTTCATCTTCAATAATTTAAAATTTTTTATTAAATTTAAAAAAAAAATTAATATTCTATTTGTATTTTGTTTTCTTATGAAATTGTTGTATCAATAAAATGACACAAATTTGTAATAAAATGTTGAATTATTATAAAATTATCCAAATTTTCATGGTCTTGCTGCAATAATGAAGTTGGTATTTTATGCCACATCATACAGGTAAAAACCCGTAGTCTATTTATTCTCGGTTAAAACAGATTTTAGTTTTTCACAGCTTTTAGAATCTAAGAAATATAATTTCACATGACAAGTGTAAGCGAAATTATTTTCCTAAACTCAGAATTTCAAAAAGAAGTACAAAATTATGTCTTTAATTTTCTATACTGTAGAAAAGTAAAAACGTGACGTGATGTTATATACTTCCGATGTACGTCCGATGAATGTTGATGGTTACATATGTCTTGAATTGTCTTCTAGTAATTTTAGACCTTTTATTCTGTAACGATGTAGAATTTCACTAGACCTATGGATTGTCAGGGGTTGAAGGCAATGCGAGAGATGACTTTCTGGTCTAGAAAGGCAAACATACTTGCATTTGATTTATTCAGGTTATGAACTGTATGGAAGGTTGGTATAGCCTTAGCAAGGACATTATTTTGGTGCTTCTTAATAAAACTAAACATTTATTTTACTTATATATTCCTGTATGAGCTACCTCCTGGGGCTCACTCAAAAAGTCAGAACAAATTTTCAAGATATAAAAATGGGCTTTCGGCTCATTTTTTGACACCGTGAGTATTAATCATGTTGACTGATAATTAGAAAAGTAAAAATGTTAACTTATCCGTGTAATTTTATTATGTATATGCAGTCGTTATATAAAGAATACTCGTTTAAAGTAAAATATCCGCCTTTATTAAACTAGACTACAAAACTGTTTTCATTTAATACAACACAATAATTTAGCTTACAAAAAAAAAGCCTTATTATCATATTAATAATTATGTTATTAAAACATAAAATATTTTTAAACGGTCTATGTGCAAAATTAAGTTTCTCCTTTAGAAAAAAAATCTACTACGTTTATAGTTAAACGAAAAAGGCAACAGGAAGATCAGAAGAACCTCCTTTACAAAATTAAATAATCTGCTGTAGACACCACTGAGTTCCTTCCTAACATATACACATTTTCAAAAGTACATAAAATTTTATTCCATTAATAACGTTTGATACTTGTTTTTATTATTATTGAATTATTATTTATTGTAAATTTTTTTTACAATAAAGGTTGATAATTATTAATAACTTAATACATTTGAATTAAAAAAAACGTTACAAAAAGGAGATGAACAAACCGATGTGCATTCCCCTTGTAAGATCCAAAAATTTCATTAATTAAAATTTTATTTGGCTATAAATCTGGAACCAATGAAAATAAGTACCCCTTACGATGATATATCGTTGAAAAGCTTTCAATGAGGGCTTATTACTACAGTTAAGAAAAGCTCAAAAATCCATTTTTTTTTTTTATTTTGAGCTTCTTTGACACATTTCGTCTTGTCGATTGCAATCAAAAGGGGAGGTGCACAATTAGATGTTACAACAGTCCTAATCCAAAATTTCAGCATCCTACAGCTAATCGTTTTTGAATTATGCGAGATACATTCGTATGTACTTGCGTACAGACCTCACGCCGAAACTAGTCAAAATGGATTCAGGGATGGTGAAAATGGATATTTCCGTTGAAATCTGAAAACCAAAAGTTTACGCGATAACAATACTTCCTTTACTTCCTAAAAGGAAGGAAAAAAGGATAAAATCAATTTTGATGTAGTTCTTAAAGAGCAAAACTTGAACCTGAAGAGGAAATTAATCATAACAAGTATAAAGGATCGATGTGAGAATTTTCTTAAAAAGCGATTAAAAAATCAAAATCTTATATTTACTTTTATATTTTGAGCTTTTACTATTTTATCGATATCATTTCGAACAATAATTCTTTAAAACACTTTTGTTAGACATTTAATAACCGAATCAATCTGATTCTTTTGGAAACTACAATTTAAGTTTATGAATTATAAACTAAAATTGTAGCTTCTCAAAGTACATAAACATGGTGTTTTGAAAACATAACAAATTTATTCTACGTTAATTCCTTATTTTTCCTGCAGTTTAGTGTTTTAGTACATAAACAGTTGCATTTAATAAATTTCTTTTTCAAAATTTTAATTTAAGAAAAATGCATTTTATTAGCAAACTTCAAAAAAGGATGTTATGTGTTCGACACGTATATATTTTTTAAAATTTTTGTTCTAATCGTTCGCACACAACGTTTTTCCTATTAATCCGACTGAAATAAATCTTTTTGAAATCGATGCAGCTGCTTTTCGCGGTAGTACCATTATGTTGAAAAAAGGTTTTAGACATAAAAAATTGGTCTGAAAATCTATATGTATGCGTCACGTTGGATGGTGTGATATAGTTTTATGTAGGGCAGGTAATGTTGAGTTTTTGTTTAAGGTATGTAACACCTTAATGAAATCAACAAAAATCTAGTTATCTATTCTTTAACTTTTCACTTTCAGACGTATTGTACATTATAATTAATAATATGCAGCATCTATAGGGACAGTGGGAATCTTATTAATCTATGTATGTGCATCACATTATACGATGTCGATTTCATTTTTTTTTCTCATTCGATACAGTGATTCTTTCATTCACATTGAATTTACAGAGTTAGTTTTTCTGAATATCATGGTTTCAACGAAATACATAAAATTATTACTTACCCGAAAGTACTCGTGTGTGTGTGTGTACATATATATTATATTATTAAAAAAAAACGTTAAATAAATTTATAAATTAAAAAAAAAATATGTTACTTATAAGAAGTGGTGTATGATAAATCAATAAAGCTGAATAACTCGCTCTATTATTATTGTATAGAAAAGTCTAACTAAATTCTTAACTTTGCGACACTATAGATGTACGGGAAAGGAACTTTTAAGATACAACCATCACATACACCGGAATTTCCATCGGTGATATTCGTTTGAGGTTTTACATCGCCCTACTAGCATTATTTCTACAACGAAACATCCACAGCCTTCGGTAATTCAGCTTTGAACTCGCTCATGCAGCTTGGTTATATTAAACATATATATATATATATAAAAAAAATAATTTTTTTTTTTTATTAAAAAGGAAAATGAATAGTCAGGTTAAATTAAAAGACATGACTATTTCCTAATCATTTCGTTTTATGTGTTTAACTTTGTTAGTTTTCTCTGATTCTCCACAGCCATATTCTACTTTAAATTTCGGACAAACAAAATCGAACAAACATTTGCTGAAATAAGTTAGTTAACTTCAACAGTAGTCAGCTGTGATCCTATTTAGATAATTCTAAATGGCACGATGACTAAGATCATCTATTAAAATGACACAATGATTTGTTGGAACTTAATTCCAATGACAGACTGGGAAATTTTCCGTCAAGTGTGATGACACAGCAAGGAATTAAAATGAAAAGAAGTGTGTAGACAGTGAACAATAATTACTTCGCTAAGAAAATTCCCCCGCGCGCGCGCGTGTGTGTGGTGTTTACCATAGTTTGGAATATGATGTAGCTACTGATAATTGGAGAACGGTCAATCGCACGAGTGCGTTAATTACACTGATACACATAAATTTTGTTTCCTAATATGCGATACATGATTTTAATCTGTTTTTGGATGATTAAAACGAATATGAGTTCAAAATCTTTCTAACGCCACCATTTTTAAAATTCTTAAAATTTTAATTAAAGGATGTTTTTTATTTTTAAACGTATAGGTAGCAATGTAAGCCCCAATATTGTATTTTGTTAGCTCATTTTATTATTGTTTAACTTTGTTAACATAATTTGTAAACTATAAATAAACAATACTAGACAAAAAATTAAATCATATTTTAGTCACATATTATAAAATTATATCTAATACTGAAGAGACTTCATGGACAAGATTAATCATGTCTGTGTAGCTCAAAACATATAGCTGAAAACACAGCTGTGTTGTTTATGTTAACCACTGGATTTAGGAATGAATTAATTTTGTTCAGCCTTATTGCTGACTTAAGTTTATTAACAGAACAGTGTAATAATGCCTCGAAATTGTGTGGATGTCTTTTGTTATGTATGTGGTGAGTTTACCGTAAAATCAAATAGAAAAAAACATTACACCTTTAATTAAAAAAGTATATCATTTGTACTTTCAGTATAGAATTGGTGATCAGGATAAGACGTGGGCTCCTCATATAGTATGAGAGGATGGCTGAAAGGTACACGGAAATCTTTGCCATTTGGTGTACCTATTGTTTGTCGTGAACCAAAGGATCATGTAACCGATTGTTACTTTTGTTTAACAAGTGTGTCTGGAATTTCTAAAAAAATTTAAACATATTGTAATAAATATAAATTTATTTTTATTTATTTCCATTGCAATCTACAATCAGGCCTGTACGTCAGTGAAATTATTTCAGTTCCTGAGCCACCAGTAAATTTATGTTTCGAAAGCAGCGATGAAGAATCAGGCAGTAATAAAGAAGACAACAATGATTTTGATTTTGAATTATCTTCCAATAAGCTAGATCTTATATCAAAAGGTGAATTAAATAACTTGGTTCGGGATTTAAATTTATCAAAAAATAAGCTGAATTGTTAGGATCAAGACTGTGAGGTTGGAATTTACTTCTAAAAAAGTGATATAAAAAATTAAATGATGAAAAATATTGCAAAACGTATAGGTCGATCTTCGTTACCATTCGAGTGACTGGTGCTGTATTTTTCATGCTGAATCAGCTGATGTTATAACTGGGAGTAGATTTGAATAATGTAGAACCGTTGTTATAGTACGGTCGCATGTTGTTTGGTATTTATGTTGTCTGCTAACATGGAATATCATTGTTTTGTGTTTATGTATTTTAATGTAGGTAACAAGATCCATGTGCCTTGATGGTATTTTGATTACTATTTTTATTACTCTGAATTCTGTTTTCAAAATCCTAATTAAGTCTACTACTGTTTTACTTCGTTAAACAGTAATTTCAAATACAAAAAATTGCCGTAGAGCAACTGATCTGTTAACACTACAGAGATTACATTAGGTTTTTCACAGTTCATTAAAGATGTATAACTAAAAGATAATATAATAAAAATAATAATTAATAGCATTTTTACGGGATATTTATATATTTTCTTCCATATTATGAATGTATTCTTCTGGGCAAGATTCTATAACCGTCCAAACATAAAACGAGGTCTAAACTTTTGAAAAAATGAAAATAAATGATTCCGTTTTAATTCATTCAGGTAATTATAATAGAAAAATAAAATATAACGCTTAAAGAGAGAAAGAAATAATAGTTTTGTAATTTTATAGAAAATTACTTAAATCTCTGGATTAGGATTTAATTATGAGCAAAGTAGCAAAGTTCGATGGTCTTTACATACTGATCCTTTCTTTTTTAGATAGATTTCATAAGAAAGCTACATATTATAATGGGTACTATGATTCAACTTCCGGAAAATTTCGACATATCTTCGCGTTTCACATCCCCCAGACCCCAAAACCACTGTCAGCTCTAAATTTTACGTATGTAAAATTTATGTCTAAATTTTATATATATATATAAAATATATATATATATATATATTTCACTTTATTCTGGACACGATATGTGCCGTAATTTTGCGCCAATCACTTTCAAATTATTCATTAAAAATAATTCGTCCAAAATCTCGATCGCGTTCGTTAACAGCCAAAATCGGACCATGAGGATGGGGAAGTGGGGAGCTTTTTCGAAAAAAACAAAATATCGCTATAACGTCCTTATTAAGTAAGATATCTAATTAGTTTAAAGTTTTTACTATTCTTTGGCTAAGAGCCTGAAACTTATGTAAGTAAATTTTTTTGATATCACCAACCATTGACCCAGGTGGAAAAAATGGGATTTTGAAACAAAAAAAAATATCATACCTCCCTTAATAGGCACAATATCGAATCGGTTTAAAGTGGTCGTTAGTTCTCTAAACATTACCTAAAACGTTTGTCTGAAACAATTTTTACTGAAATTTTGTCAGAAACCAAAATATTACTGGAATTGTAAGATGATGGGGTTTGTCGTATGCTAAACGTGTGAAACATTTTTTCACATGCAAACATTGTCAAATTGAGTAAATTAAAAAATATTTCTTAACTTTAAGGTGGAAATCTTTTTTATCCCTTACTTAGTACCGGTAAAATCTACCTCCAGCTTCCGGTGTGCCGAAAGGGATTTTTTTTAACCACCAGGACCACTTTTAGGTATTACTTCAGAAGATGAGATGAATGACATTTTTGTAGCGTGGGAAAAATGTCATCCCTTACCGTGATTCAAACCTGGGACTTCCGGGTGAAAGACCGAGACGCACTTACTCGCGCCAAGGAGGCCGGCTACAAATTAATCCTACATTTTCATAAATGACTGGTATGTAAAAGTGGTGACGCAATTTTCAAATTTTTCACCTATTCATCGGCTTGAAACTAGAGTGCGAAATTTAATTTGTTGGTTGGGGAATTTTTAACAGTAATTATACGGGCATTGTTAGTTGATTATATTTCCATCATAGTACATTATAAAAAATAACAGATATGTTTAAATATAGCTACACAGGTTTTTGTTATCGAAATTAATTATTTTAAAATCAGGGTACTTAAAAATATGAGGTAGAGAATATTTTTTTCTTTCGCAGTATACTAAAACAGCGGGGAAAAAAAAAATATATATTTTTTTTTTCAGAAAAATTGTTTCTATTGTGTAAGTTTTGTATTAAAAAATATATTTTATTTTATTAATTACATTCCAAATGAAATTAAACTTTTACCAAAATTATGTGGAAAAGTTCTTGCGAAATACTCTAAAAGTGAAGGTAGAAAATAGCTAAATTATTATTAAAGTAATAGTATCTAAAAAAAATTTCATTAAAATTCGTTTAGAAGTTTCTAACTGAAACCATAAGCCCTACGGATATACAACTTTTGTGTTGTAATTATATTTATTACTCTGTTGAAACTTTATTAAATCTATTAAATTTGTAATAAAATAAAAGCCTGTATTTATTTATACATCCACACATGTATTTATACACAACATATATACGCTCATTATATATCTTCCCACCAACATTTGGTTCTTATTATAAATTTAAACATATGGAGTAATCTAACATTTTCCCCTTTAAATAATTTTAAACATTTATTAGAAAATTAATATATTGTTTTTATAATTTTTTTAATTTTAAAGGTCTCGCTTTAAAATTAGTAGAACGTATTCATCCAATGTCTTTTGTGAAGTCAATTATAATCACCTTTTGTAGAATTTTCGGTAACGGTATTGTTAATAGTGCTTTTTTCATCAAAATATTAATTTTTGTAAATTCTTCTGCCCGAAATCTCCAGGTATGTGTATATGTATGGCTAACAATAGAAAAAGTACTTTTACTTTAAAGACACAACAAAATTAATTAAGGTTCAAATTTTTTAACAAATTTTATTTTTGCGTTCTAGTGTTTTAGCTAAGCCTACTATGATATCAGTTTTTTAATTTTTAAGTCTGCATCACAGCAAGTGATAAAATGCTGGTTTATTATTTAATGTTTGTATAATACATCTCTTTCAAATGATTGATAGATGACTGCGTATAAAAGGAGGAATGAGGTTTTAAATAGAAGCAAGCCAATTTAAAATGAAAGAGAACCGTGTATATTCCCAGGAGTAATTCTCTAATTATTTTACTGCTAAGAGTTGTCTGTAAGACTGCAATTAATTGTTCTGTAAAATTACAGACTATTTCTGTTTCCAAATAGAATGTAAATAATTTTAACTTCCTGATTTCACATTAAAATATTATTTTCAAATTTTTATTTTCTTGTCGTAATATCTACGGTATTAATTTTTGTAAAAATTATTTTTCTTTTAATTTCTTTAAAAAATACAGTAAGTGTTATGTAATCGTTTTACGAAATGTAGTGAATTTGATGTTAATAAATTGAAAAGTTAAAATACTGTTATCCATGTTTCAAATGAAAAATATAACCAGTAAAATATTAGTTTTATTTTTACTCAAATATAATTAATAATAGCAGCTATTATAAAACAAACAAGAGCATTTTATTTGTACTTCTCTACAATTCCACAAATACTCTTTATATAGACAATAAAAAAAAAATTTCTCCGCAATTTAATTTCATTATCAAATAAGAATTTTTCCAGTAGAAATAATAATTTCAGTACATCTGTACGTTTTTAATTTTTTGACTTCTTTTAATTAATATTTTTTAAATATGTATTTTTTTATTTATTTATTTTCTTTATTAAATAATCTGTATTAGAACGATTAATAGCTGAAATGTATAATTTTTGTTCGTTTTACCTCGGTAACCAAACCGGCTGCAAAAATTTTCGTAGAATTTAGTATCCATTTTGTAATCATAAATAACCGCTGTAAACTGAGAAACTTATGTAATGTAGTGTGAACAAAATTAATAATTTTCTTAATGATAAATAAAAATTTAGTTTTGGTAATAACTTTCTACAACCAAAATACCACATTATAGTTTCATACTCATTAAATGGATATATCAAATAAAATATTGTTTTCAATACATCTATATTTACGGGTATACAAATATTAAACAAGTATAATTCCGTAAGATGATAATCTTGATAAATAATTTTAAATCTCAAAATTATTAATAACTAATGAAAATAAATAATTGTGAAAATATTTACCAAAAAATAATACGAATATTATCTCGTGCTCGCCTTTCAACAAGGATTTTGAGAGACTAACAAACCAAACGTAAAAACTTCTTATAAATACAATTTATTAATTTAAAAATATATAAAATAAAATAAATAATAAATGTCTATAAAAAATACAAAATAATAATACAAAAAAAAACAAAATTGATTTAATGACTTTTAAACTATAAATATCAAAATACAATCCGATTTACTAAAATGTTTATAGTGACTAGTAGTAAAATTCTAATTGTTAAATTTCTTGTTAATTGCATTAATATGAAGATAAGAGCAGAAAAAGTTCATAAAAATTCACTTTCGGCAAGTATTATTAATTTTACTCTTTACAAAAGAACTATACTAAACTTTATGAATGAATAGCATCGGACCGATGCTATTCATTTCACTCCTACTTACAATGCTTACGATGCTTTCACTCCTACTTACAAATCAGTCACGAATAATTTATTATTTTCAACCGCGGTCCAGAATAGAATACACAAGACGCACTCTTCAGTCGTTTTTACCAAACAACTACTATTATCGCTTTTATCGCGCGTTATACCGAACTCGGACTTGCAAAACTACTGACTCTGCTCGCGGGTCTTCGGCAGGATATATACTTCCTGTCTCCAGAACAAGTACCCGACCGTCCGTTTAATTGTTCAAGCGTAATGATTTTTATTGGCCTTGCCTTCTACGCTGATCTATAAGTTCTTTTCTGGAAAGAACCCCTTTTGGTTCCTTCTAGATTCTTCTTTCTTTATTTTCACACTCATTATACTTTCTGGAAGAAATCCGTTCGTTACACTGTCCCCGTTACAATGTGTTTGAAAATTCTACAAATCAATACATTTTTAGAAGTCATTAAAAAAAATACAATAAAATCACTTAAGATTATTTTTAAAGATAATTAAATAAAAATACTGTAAAAAAAAACATATAAATTTATACTTTAAAAAAAGACTTTCTACTACTAGATTTACTACTTTAAATAAACCAGTTTGGTTTGACTCTTGATTTTATAAAAATTAAATAACATATTATTCAACATTTTTAATTAGTTCATAGCTATTCTATGAGTGACATGGTTGCTGATAAGTTAAATAAAAACTTTTTTTAAGTATTTACAAAACATCATTATCCCTTTTATACTTCCTTGTACGAAGGAAGTATTGTGATCACGAAAAATTTCGGTTTTCAGATTTCCACGGAAATATCCTTTTTGACCATCCCTGAATCCATTTTAACTAGTTTCGGCGTGACGTCTGTACTTACGTACGTACGTCTGTGCGTGTGTATCGCATAACTCAAAACCATTAGCCGTAGGATGTAGAATGTGTGTGTGAGCGCTTACGTCCCCTCCTGAAGTAATGCTTTATTAGCGGTTTCCTAGGAGTTGGGATCGCCAGAGGCGGAGATTTAATAGGTAGTGCGCAGGAATTCATAAGCATCTTCTGTAACATCTTGCGGAACCTATTAGGAAATCCGACACTGATTCGGGCGCCCGTAAATTGGGTTCCACCAAATCTATTAAAAAAAAAAAACAAAAAAAAAACGTAGGATGATGAAATTTTGGATTTAGGACTAGTTGTGCACCGCCCCTTTTGATTGCAATCGACTGGACCAAAAGTGTCCAAAAAAGCCCAAAGCCCAAAATCCAACACAAAATTGGATTTTGAACTTTTTCTTAACTGCAGCAATAAGCTCTCACTGAGAGCTTTTCAACGATATATCATAAATGGTTCTTATCTTCATTGGTTCCAGATTTACAGCTAAATAAAAGTTTAATAAATGAAATTTTGATCTTACAGATGGGAATAGCACATCTGTTCAAATTCGACTTCATCTCCTTTTTTCCAATTTTTTTTTTTAATTTAAATATATTGATTTATTAATAATTATTAACCTCTGATTGAAAAAAAAATCTTTACAATAAATAATAAAAACAGTATACGAAAAAATATCAGAAGTTATTAATGAAACAAAATTTTATGTACTTTTAAAAATGTGTATATGTAATTTAATAGGCGTAAAAGGAAGACATGTGGAGTCTACATCAAACCTTTTACATCTAAATCCCATCATCCAAAACCATAAATAAATCGAGTGAATAATTATGACAAGAATGAAGGCCATCCAATGATGGCTCTTGTTGGCTATAAATATTATAATAGATAATAAATCTCAAAAATGTCCTTAATGAATTATAACAAACAAAAAATCGGTAGCAGTAACAAAAGGAAAAATAAACTTATCAACAGGAATGCCAGATAGTTAAGGTTAAGAAGGTATTAGGGAAACAACACAATAATAATAAATGATTAATAAAAATGTAATAACGACAGTACTAAGTCAAGATAACCATTAGATTAGTATCCCTAAATCTTGACGTTGCTACTTTTCACTAACCTGAAAAGTAGCAACGTCAATAGACATTAGTGTTCTTCCTAGAACACTATCAATGACGATAGATACACAGAGCAGTAACAACGCTAAAATGTATGTTAAAACAACACGGCGCATTGTGCCAAATTACTAAAAAATAATCTGGTATAAAACACCGAGTTAGTATATTACATATTTTTTGTATTATCAAGGACAATTCATGTCTTGAGACTTGTCACGATTCATTGAAATCCAGTAAGTGAAATCTTTTCAGCCGTCTAACGTCCCTACTCTTATCGAAAAGGTTTATAGCTGAATGGTTTTATTGTTTATTAAGTCGTGATATGTAAATCCTGCTCAACCTCCAAACTTCCTCCTATTTGTAGAAGATCTGAAGATAGTCAAAATCTCGTTGTTCGTTGCAGACCATGATATCTTCATCATAACCCGATTTTGCTTTGAAATCGGTGAATCACATTAATCTTATTGTCACTATCCTCACAGTTGTGTACCATAACTCCAGATTGGTTTTTAGAATATTTTTTACTCTAATAACTTATTCGAGAGAGAAAAGTTAGAATTCCTATCCAGTAATAACCGCATAAACTTCATGTTTAACCGTCCCTTCTTTACATTTACGTGATCCTTGCAGGTCAATCAACGAACAAGGTGCATACCTTGGTATTGAACTGTGCTCAAATCAGGGATAAGGATATTGTCTAGACGTACCTGAGAGCAATCGTTTCTCCTTATGGTAAATATTACGTGATTCGACTTAGCTGGTTTTACCTTTTATCTTCCACCTGCTTAACCGTTTATCGATGAGATCCAAAGCAGACTGTATCTTTCAGTGACGTTCTCAAATAATGTTTAATAAAATTGTATTTCGCTGTGACTGAAATGAATCAAAAGTTCTTCTTTTGTCACGTGCATACACATTTAAGAACATTTCACTAACTAATACACTGGAATTCATTTGGCATTTGTCTAATACTGTTTTTGATTTTTTTTTTTTTTTTAATAATGGCTTCCTTTTATTCCTTGGGTACGACTATTTCAGTTATTCAGATTCACAATCTTTTCTTAGGGATACCTGCATCTTTTAATCCGCTGTTACATTACATACTTTAATTGATTATAATGCTAATAAGTTCTTTTTATTCGTTCATGAAACAAATACAGTTGTCTTCTTTACCTTTAGAATTCCCTTTCCTAAGTTACTATTTATCTTCCCTTTGTTATATTTCCGCCTACCAAGCACATTCTCTTTAATTTTAATTACTTTTCTCGGTTCTGGTAGTTTCTTAATCTTTTCTTAGCGGAAATTATATTTCAAAAATTGTAGCTCGGTAATGATATTTTTTAAATGATTTTTTGTTCAATATTTAAAGATCCATCTAACAAAACCTATAATTTATTTATCCATGTGGATATTTATTTCGAAAATACTTGCCGTAAAATTAAAAAAAAAGTTACTTCTAATGGAAAAAGAAAATTATGAAATAGTTTATATTAAAATAATATTATATGGTAATTTTTTTTTTGTTTGCAGTATTCTGTCCCCCATCATAATCAAAGCAAATTTAACTAAGTAATTTGGAATAGTGCGGTAATATGCGTTTTATCAACCCTCATACTGGAATATATTTATCACATTTTGATAAAGTATCAATTATATATTTTTTAATATTAATACCTTAACGATGTAAATAATGTTAAAAATACTATTAAAAATGAAAATACTATTTGGTTTCTTTGTTGAGAATATTTAAGGTTACCCATTGCAAGTGCCACTTTATATTCAAAAGAGTAAATTCTTTTCGTTCTTCCAACCTTACCTTTTGCTAACTTTTAGTAATAAGTAAATGGTGAAGAACTTATCCTACTTCCTTTTGTTTTAAAAAATTTATATTTATTTACTCGTTAAAAAAATTTATTGGTATAATTGTATATTTCGTTGTTGTATGAATTGTTTTCGTTAATTTTTGACTTCTTACTTCTTGAATTACAATCAAACTTCTTTACTTTTAAATTATTCCCGGGTGGTTCAGTTTCGTCTATTTGTTCATCTAGTTCATATTTCCTTACCTTTATTACTGAAATAATTTCATTATATTTGATTTATTTCTGAGATTAGCAAACAACCTATTTAAAAAAATTAAATAAAAAGAACGACCATCAAGAATATCAAATAATCTTTAATTTAATTCCCAACAAGATTTTATTTATTTATTTTTTTATGTCGCATTAATCAAATGGGTCATTAGCGACCCTTACTGAATCATGTATATAATTTTAAATTACAGAATGCTGATTGAAGCAGAAAGTTCATTTCAGAGTTTTAACACAGATTTAGAAGGTACATGTTTAATTATATTTTATTATTTATAATATATAATGCTGAAAATTCAGCTATTTTCTTTTTCTGTTTAGCTTCTGGAATTACCGTAACGTATTACTTCAGAGGATGAATGAGGATGATATGAATGAATGTAAATGAAGTGTGTGTAGAGTCTCAGGTTGGACCATTCCTGAGATATGTGGTTAATTGAAACCCAACCACCAAAGGCGGTAGATGGCAGCGGTGACTTGTTATCCCAAGGCGGCAATAAGAGCGCCCGGGTGATCGCATAGGGGCTGTGTTCATACGATACGGATTAGGTCCGGCCCCTGCGTGACTATAGGTTTTTTAACCTGTGAAAGTCACGCACTTGCCGTCGGAGCGGACCTGGTGGCGGCTGCTAGAGCTTTTTCCTTCACCTAGGGGGGAAAAAAAGAAAAACCCACCAAAGAACACCGATATTTACGATCTAGTATTCAAATCCGTTTAAAAGTAACTGCCTTTACTAGGATTTGACCTTAAACCTATCGACTTCGAAATCACCTGATTTTTAATGACGAGATCACCATTAAACCCACCCGGTGGGTGATATGAGATGTACCTGGCCGAAGTTAGCCTATTCTATTCTCAATCGAGTTATGATGAATTTTTCCTGGGAAATGAGCATGCAGAATTTTCTTCATATGTATTTTCACACTACATTTAGTTTTAGAGGTTTAATCTGTTGCCATTTTTCGTTCCAGCTATTATAGTTAGTCGTTTTTGAGATACTTTTTGACCTTCTTTAAGCGTAGGCCAAGTGTTAAAAAATAATTTCAATTGGCGAGTGTTGGTTAGATTCATCAGCTTGTTTAGCCAATTTGTCTGCTACTTCATTCAATTTAATGCCTAATTGGGACGGTATCAAGCTGAGTTCGATGTCTGAAGAAGTTCTTTTAGCTTTATTTAGGTTAGATGTTTCGTTTATTTTTTGGATTCTGGATTACGACGTTCTCCATTATTCTATTTCCTATTGCTGTTATTACCTATACTGCATAGGTATCTGTGAAGATTATTGCTGTTTCTACATCTGCTTCTTCAAGGTGTTTTAATTCTTGCAGAATAGCTAAACCTTACCTGTTGAATTGGGGAGTTTGAATAAAAAATTCATTTCTGGTATAACTGCAGCGCAGTTTGTGGCTTTTGTTTTGGATTTCGACGCATCTGTGCAAAGTTCTGTGATGTAGTTAGCTGAATTCTAATTTTCATCTGTTTTTGCTAGTCGCTTTTTCTTGTGTAAAAATTGTGTATACCTTTTGAAAATGTTGTAATCTGCTAACATGGTAAAATTCTAAGTTTTAATGAGATGTGACTTTTTGTCGTAGCTCATTTTATTAACATACCTAAAAACTTCTCAAAATTTAAATCTCACTCTATAAATATTTATACAATTGAAGTTAGTTGTATAGGGAAGGCGTGAATTCTCTATCATAATATCCAGCTCATAACTATAAACGGAAAGTTTTTTTTATATTTAAACATTTTATAAGAGAAATGTTAATTATCTAACTATAGAATAGATTTTTTACTATAATGAAAATGGAACAATTGGTAACCCGATAAAGCTAAATTGTATTAATTTTTCATAAAATACTTAGAGAATAGATTTACCATAATTGATTAATCTATAACAATACAAAAAGCGTCTCAGAATGTTGTGTTTTAATAACTAGTAAACTTCTAAGTATGATTACATAAATTTTATTTATTTTTTCCTAATGTGTATGTTAAAATCTGTTTAACTAGTGAACAACATGCAACACCCCCGCACGGCCCATTGAGATGGGAATGGTATGTAAATGATGTATAGTCTTGTGCAGAATTAGGCCGACTCTTCCTAAACGTGTGGTTAATTGAACCCCAAACACTAAAGTACACCATTATCCTCTTTCAAATCTGTATAAAGAAACTAATTTTTAATTGCTGAAATAATCTTTAAAACTCTTAAACTAGAACAATTTGGTTTTCCTCTTAGAATATAATGCAAGAAATTCGAGTCCAGTTTATTACCTTGTATCCAGTTTTATTTAGGAAAAAATCAGAACATTTCAACTTTGGCTTAAAGACTTATAAGGCTTGTTTTATTTTATGGTTTTGTCTTAAATGAACTTAAGTTTACATATTAAAAATAAATTGTTTTTAATTGTAAGGTAATGAAAATGGTTTAAATTCATTTAAATTTTCTTTTTCGGTTACCTAATGATGCCAATTATCACTTATATTTGGACAAATAATGCTGAAGAGCGCATTCAATCTATACTAGTCTGTTTCCAAATACAAGAGTAATTAAAAGTATTACATCGGTAATAAGTTTCATTAAGTTGACACACCTTTAAAAAATTCTATTTTAATTACATTTTAGTAAATCAAAGTCTCTTTAAGTTCATAAAAATACTACTATAACTAACAATGTTAATTTTTATTTAATAAAAATGGTCAAATATTCTACCTAGGTTTAAAATAACACTTTAAAAAGTTGTTAGTCAGAAGTCTACGTTAATCAGAATCTTAGTTTGATATCCACAATAATCATTTTTTTAAATATATTCAATACATAACCTCTTTTAGTAGCAATAAGTAATGAGCTAACATAATACTTTAATAGAAAATAATTTATAAAATAAATAGTTATTGAAAGTTCTAAAAATTATTAGAAAAGTTTCTACTCAAGAAAATTACTTTCTTTCTGTTTTACATTTAAAGGAATTATTTAAAAAAATTATAAATTTTAATTTGTTTCTATACAAGAAGATAATTTTTCATGGTTTTCTATAAATTAACTGCTGTTAAGAAAATTCATTTGTTAAATTCTATAAAGAAATTAATGTAGAATAATGAAAAAACATGTTTTTCAAATTAAGCGAAACAAAATCTTTCATGACCGATTTTTTTCTTTATCAGAGAAATTTTAACTTTAAATCTGGTTTATTTTTAACATTCTTCTTATGCTACAAACACATTTTTATTTTGTACTTTTACAAGTTGATTTCTTGATTAAGCCTTTTAATTAATAATTCTTGACTACTTATTTATTCTTCATTTTCAAATGATTTCATCACTTATCTTAATTTTTTTTCCCCTTCGAATTAAGTCCTTTCTACTTTTCGGAATAGAAAGAAATAGGGTATATTTTCATTAGAAGCTTATTAAATCTGTGAATCTGTTTCTTGATTTTTAAATAAATCAAAAGTACTTTGGTAAATTGAATTGTTGGATAAAATTGTCTTTGTTGCGATCCTAATTTTTTTTTTATGGTATAAGTATATAGTATTTTTTATAGTATTTTTGGTATTTAAAGACTAAATAAAGTAATGATCTGGGTGCACAATCTAATTGAACTTAGATAAAGGAAGAGTTTTTATGTGAAACCTTCGGTGTTAGAGAAAGGCGCGGAGATCACGCTTCCACGAATCGGTTAATTTGATAATTGAGGGTTGTAAGTTATATTAGGTGGTCGTGATTGAAAGAGGACATATAAAGGCGATACTAGGTTGTGTAAATACACTGATGGAAATGTCTAACGAGGCATTTGCATCGATGGCATTCTGACCAGTGGCGGCTCGCGTATAGGCACTGTGAAACTGCAGCACCCCTATTTCCACCTGATGTTATCGATAAAATTTAATATAATGAGTCCTTTTTTCTTTATACTTATACAATACGTAATCATTAAGCTTAATGTCAGTAGTCATCCCCCAGTTTATGAAAAATATATAAAAATCTTTGTATAGAACAGTGCACTTCACAGTTCCAAGGCTGTGGTATTTGGCTGTTGTGCGCATGTGCGTATAGGAAGCTGCGCGCGAGGCTGCGAGGGAGAGATCGAGAGCACTGTTGCTCCCGCAGTGCCAACCCTGCTTGCTGGTGGAAGATAATTTTTATTTTACTCCGCCTGTGTTGTGCGTGAAAACAGTGTACATGTACTTGAATGTGATAAAGTGTAGAATTAAATTATTATCCTGCTTCCAGCTAATCTATTTCATTCATTTTTTTCGGTACTTTTATTTTACAGAAAACTTAACCATGGCCTTGAAAAGGCCCAGAAAAATATTTCTTGGAACAGCACCCCCACTATTTTAGCTACTAGCCGCCACTGATCCTGACAGAAGCCAAACTGATGACTGAGTTGTGTTATCAAATTTAGAGGGTCTAAACGACGACCTCCGGTAAAGCCTATCAGGGCTAGTAACGGACGGGTTGGTGCGGCGACCAGGATCGTCACTAGGCGAGTGTCTCCCCCTACGGATGTCACTATTTTTGAATATATTCGTAATTAATTTAACAGAATCTAAATATTCCTAAACAATTACAAACAAAATACATATTAAACAGTAACACTCAAGTGAATGACTGATTAATACTAACAATACAATGAAATAGTATTTTCTATTTATTAAGGCCATAAAATCACGAAAAAGAACTACGTAAATAAAGGAGTATGTTTTTCCATGCATAGTATTAAATTAATCCTTCGAAAGAAATTGTTCCTTTTTTATTACTTCCTTGTACGAAGTAAAGGAAGTATTGTAAGCGCGATAAATTTCGGTTTTCAGATTTCAACGGAATTATCCATTTTCACCATCCCTAAATCCATTTTGACTAGTTTCGGCGTGACGTCTGTACATACGTAGGTATGTACGAGTATTTATCTCGCATAAATAAAAAAAAACAATTAGCCGAAGAATGTTGAAATTTTGTATTTCGGACTGTTTTAAAAACTAGTTGTGCACCTCTTCTTTTGAATGGGATCGGTTGGGCCAAAAATGTGAACACAGTCAGACCTCTAAATAAATTTGGATTTTAGACTTTTTCTTAACTATAATAATAACCCCTTGCTGAGAGCTTTTCTACGATATTCCATAAGAGGTACTTATTTTCATTGGTCCCAGAGTTATAGCCTAATAAAATTTTAATTAATTTAATATTTGGATTTTACAAGGGGAAGGCACATCTGTTCGAATCCGACTTCATATACATATTTTTTTAATTTTATTTAAATATATTGATTTATTAATAATTATTAACTTCTGATTGTAAAAAAATTAACAAAAATTCCATAATAACAATACAAAAAAAAATGTATAATGGTATTTGTTATTGGTGAAATAAAATTTTATGCATTTTTCATTTTAATTAAAAAAATTTTACAATCGGAGTTAATTAATTATTAATAAATCAATACATTTAAATTAAAAAAAAAAAGAATATATGTATATGTAGTCGGATTGGAACCGATGTGTGCATGGTTAGGATCCTACTCTTTCTGACTTAGACCACACTACTGAGCTACGTGAAATAAAACTAATATAAAATGCTGATACGGACACCACAAAAAGTGTGGTGAAATGTGATGTCCATCACAATGCAATTATATAACTCTCCATTTTATTAAAGAATTGGAGGATTGTATCTCGCTTTCAAATGAAATAAATATAAATGAAGTGCAACAAAAAATGTGTATACGTAATTATAGGCGTAAACGAAGCCATGTGATGTAGCGTCCATATCAGATTTTTTAAACTGGATCAATACTTATAATGAAAACTTTTTGAATACAAATTGAAGAACGAAAATTTACGTCAATAACTTTACGGTTTGGTTTCATTAAGAGTATGATTTTTAATAGTTACTGAAATTTCTCATAGGGTAATCAAACTACATAACATATTCAAGATTAAGTAATAGTCAACTCATTCGTGATGAGGTTTTTATAGATCAACTGGAATTTAGAAAGTAAAAAGTCTATTTTTATTATCAACTTAAAATATAGATCTCCTTTTTTAAAAATTAATTTAAAAGCATTCTTCCTTAAGCATGGAGGATAAATTCTTATATCTGTGTATTTTTTTATTTTAATCAGAAATAAAATTGAATTGTAAATTCTTTTTGTACATGTAATGCAATATAAAAATGCTAAATATATAGGTATTTAAACTTTACTAGAAAACTTTAACCGTAAAAATAAAAATTTGTAAGCTATTCACTGACATTTTATAGTTACTATTTTAAAAATGTAAGTGAAGCCAATAATCTATTCCATTGCAGATTGGAAATGTTCAAGAAGAGATGGTAACAGTTAGGAGAATACGCTGCACTTTATTCACGACTAACTCCAATAAAATGAAATGTTATGTGAGACTAGTCTTAATACAGAGAAATCTTATTGTTTTTCTCGGTCCGTCCTAGTATCAGTACGTGCTATTTCAGTAAAAAGAACCGGTAGAAAAGTAATCTAACTACACATTAAGTAAGTACAGTAGCTTATTGTTGGAAGAAAATAATTTCAGCTGTTTCTCTTATACTCCTACCGTGTACAATTGCGTATAGTTAGGGTATACGTATATTAATATTTCTTTTAGTCTTGTAACTGTAACGAAATTAAGTTTCATTAATATTGTAAATTGTAACGAATTTCAAGATATAATATAATAATTATGTTTTTCTTTCAAATTCAGATTTTTGCTTAATCCTTGTTTTGGTAGCCGCATTACTTCGTAAAAGTACGGAATTTATTCAAAACACATCTGTTACATTTTCCATATTATGTTTAATTTTAGAATGTAGATTTTTTTACCTCAAAATCTGTTTATTAATATTCGGTTGATTAATGAATCACAAGTAAATCGTATTACAAAAAGCACGTAACGAGGAGTTTCTAACGAACACCCTCAATAAAACGTACATATACATAAAGATACAAAGTACATACTTACAATATAAAGTTCATATATATAAACATACGCGTACCAAATAAGTCCAAATAGTTACAAAAATTCACAAAGCTCTAAAGAAAAATTTAAAAAAATAAGACATCGTTAAATAGTAAACAAAGTCAAACCAATATTAACATAACAAGCTTTTTTTATATAAATGGAAAGAGGCTAGGTTACTTGTTAAGGCTTAGAAATATATTCGTCATATACGTGCTCTTTTTAGGATTGAAATTGTAGATAACCGGAATGTTCCGGTGGAGGAGAGGTTGGCGGCGTAGGGGCCCGGCAAAGGCTCAAGAGAGAGGCGATGGTAGCTGTCTCCACTTGCGCGAAAACCCGCTAAATCCTCCGAAGCTTCACGCCCACTCTAGGTGGCGACAAAAATCACTAGCCGCTCTGGCAACAAAATGCTTGAGGTCATAGCCTCATGGGAGAGCCCAGGAACCGACGTTTTGTGAAGGGTGTGCATTAAAGATGCGTTACCCGACATTTTGGCGGTTCTACGCTGCCTGTTACAGGTGTAATTCATGATGTATCTTTTCCATCCCGTATTATAATGCCTCATGGGCCTACTAACCCAGTAGGGTTAGACATACCTTGCTACTACGCAGTGGAATGCTTCTTCAGTGGCAGGCAAGACGGCGGAGCTAGGCCGTCTGGCCGAGGACCTACAAATAAACGCGATACTGTTGACAGTAACGTATCTGAAGCCGATCAAATTACTGACCCTTTGGATCTATTTTACTTATAGAACCAATATGGTAGTGTCACGTGGAATCCACGCCAGCATCATAACCGAAACGCCCACTTATGAAAATGCATATGGACGGTCGAAATCTGATTTCTCATATCGCTATCTTTTGGACGGTACCACAGGCGATAGGAACGAGGTACTCAATTTAAACCATTCTCCGGTTTTACGGTAGTTAGGCCTAGTAGTGGCCGGGTTAACCTCCCGTCAATACCTCAAAGGTCAGTGAACTGCTTACAGTTCTGACCTTTACTGACCTTACTGACCTTTGAGGTTAAGACATGAAATGTCTTAACATTTCATGATTTCCACCTCACATCTCTAATGCAATATCGGAGAAGCGCTGGCTAAAGAGAAGGAGCCCCTCACCATGGCCTCTGACGACAAGCAAGCACTTTATAGACAAAGGGATTGGTGAAATTTCTTTTGACAAGGCATCGAGAGGAATTGTGGAACGATTACCTCGTCTCGATATCTCACGAAATGTCTTCGGTTTTCAGGCTAATTAAAAGGCTTCGAGAAGGAAAAATGCTTCGCCAGCCGGTGCTGGGACAGAGAGGCATAGAATTACTCCGAATTGGACTGATAGAGGTATTCGCGAATGCACAGGAGGACCAGACCAGTTCATCGACATTCTCCTGGTCCGAACATTGATCACGCAACCGAGGTCTTTCCTCATGGATTATTTCGCTCAGGTAAAGAATGCTTCCATGAAATAGACTAGGTCACTGAGGCAGAGGTGACCACGGCTTTTAAGGTCGCAAGCCTCGACGACAAGGCTCCAGGGATAGACGGGATCAAGGCGCAAGCATACCGAATTATTCCTCCCGTTATCATACTTACCATGGTCACCCTATTTACGTCGATCTAATACGTAGGGTGTTTTTAAGCTTAATGGAAAAGGGCGAATGTGATTCTTGCCCAAATCCGGGAAAAATTATTTTTTCTCCAGAACTACAGGCCGATCTCTTACTATCTGTATATTGTCGAAGTTCGAGAAAATTTCCCTCCTGAGACTTCGGCAATACTTAGGGACGGAGGTGCAGCCTGATCAATTTGAGAGCCACTCGTCGACCCTTTAACTGCTGCCACTGGTGGACACTTGCCGGAGTTCTGAACAGGAATGTGGTGGTCGCGGCCGTTTTCTTGGATGTGACTAAAGCCATCGATAAAGACTGGCATGACAACCTGCTATGTAAACTTGCCCACACGACGCTCCCTGGTCGTCATATCAAGCTATTCAGGTCTTACTTACAGGGAAGACAGTTCGCAGTATGCGTAGCGGAATCCGTATCCTCTACCAGGGTAACCTGGTAACAACCGGGGTTCCCCGAGGGAATTTCTTTCGCCATTTTTGTATACTTATAGAATGATATGCTACTTTCGTAAAATGCCTAGTAACTACTTTCGAAAGCCTCCAACGACAGCTAAATTTAGTGGAGCCGTGACTTGATATGTGGAGAATCATGGTCAACGGGAAAATGTCCGTGGCTATGCTATTCACATTCAAATGACACGTTCCGAAAGACAATTGGAAATCTCAGGGGAAAAAATTCCCTTTGGGGTGACAGTTAAATATCTGTGTGTAAAAAGAGCCCTTTATATTAGTACAGGCGCATTATAACGCCGAAATACAGCAATAAAGGCTTTGTCCGCAGAGGTGCGATTTTCAATGATAAATTTTTGAAATTCAAACTTTTACAAAAATTAACTTTTATGAACCTTCAGTTCATAGCCAAATTAAAGTAAAGAATTAAAGTTGGGATCCGACTTTAATTTTGAAAAATTAAGCCGTTTCGAAAATAATTAACCTCGAGCCTACAACGTCTCTCTGAAAACAGCCATTAAAGTAAAATTTGTTTTACCTGTTATATTTTTAATTTTTATAAAACCTGGCTGTTTATATTGGTGCGAGCACACTCACATGCGTAATATCAGGTATATAATTGATTAAATACAAAATTTCACCTGCTTTAAATTGTAAATATTCAAATATATGCAAATGTAGCTGAAAAAATATCACTTTTTCTATACAGAAAACAAAGGATAGATTTATCAAAGGATGCAGTAATTCATACCTTTGAGCTTTGAGATCCGACACTCATGGGAGGAAACGTGTCATGAAGACAACCAATAGGTGTCTCTATAGTAATTTTCTTTTTTTACGAATCTATAAACTTACTAAATAAGTGCCAACAGGTATTTTGCTAATATAAATATAAATAGTTTCTGAAAATAATTTATTTTTTTTATTATTTAAAATGTGTGAAAATTCCTACATTAAATCCGGTAAATTTGCAATAATCTTTCTTTCACTAGCAATAAAAATCAGTTAGTTGTATGTCTGACGAATATTAAGTACAAAAGTTTTACTTGAGGAAACAAATCACGTAAGTATTTATCTAATGATCTAGGATTTTTAAACAAGTTCCCAAATGAAAAAAAATGTGTTTATATATATATATATTTATATAAATGTCTTGTAAGGGACTGATTCAGAACATCAAAATAAACAAAACTTTCGTATTGAACTTTAAACAATACTTTCGTGGTATTGTTTATCTATTGATAATGTGGAAAATTAATGATATATAAAAAAATGTAAAAAACTTCAAAAAGCAATTTTTTTTTTTACTTTTCTTTGCCTCTCCATCACCAAAAGCAACTCAATATATTTTTGAAAAACGAGATAATCTGGAGGAAAAAAGTTTTTTTAAAATGGTTTTAAGATAACCATGTACACATGTACTGAGCTTAGTATAAAGTAGGGTTAATGTTTGAAAAATTTTGAGAAAATTGACCCCAAATTTATACTAATATACAACATATACACGAGTCTTTATCAAATTTTATCAGAATTGGTTTATCCAGTCAATAATTAATAAGCTTCAAACACGGAAATGCACGTATAAATTATTGCAAATAACAAATATTAAACAGTATCACTCAACTAAATGACTAAATAATACTAACTGTACACAGAATAATTTTTTCAGTGTATTAAGGCCATAAAATCTCGAAACTGAATTACATAAACAGAGGAGTAAGTTTTTCCTTACGTCGTATTAAATTTATCTCCGAAAGAAATCGTTCCTTTTTTTTAAAAAACTGGGTTAGTTCTTATAATGAAAACCTTTTTAATACATATTGAAGAGGGAAAATTAAGTCAATAATTTTACGGTTTTGTCTTCATTAGGGAGTTTGCTTTTTATCATTATTAAGATCTCTCGTAATGTACCCAGACTAGAAAACATATTTAAGATTAAGCAATAGTCAGCTCGTTACGTGATGATTTTTTTTTTATAGATTAACAGGAATTTAAAAAACCGTAAAAAATTTATTTTAGATGCCAATTATAAAATTTATATCTCTATTTGTAAATTCCTATGAGTATTATGCCCCACACTTTGGAAGGATTCCTAGGTCATGAAACGTCAAGAAATTAAAACCATACGCCATTTTTTGGATGATTACCACACTTTCCTTTTTGCGACATTGCTTTGCAACTGTAATGTAAAGAAAGTAGACAGAAGTTTCATGTAGAAAAATTACCTATTATACTTGATTTTCCCTTTCCGCCTTTCTATGTTTTTTTCAATAAAAATTTATGAGTATATTTTAACAATAGTTTGAAATATTTTAATGACAGTTTCTGCACATGTACCCAACAACATGTACAAAAAAAAGATTCATTTGAAAATTTTGTGCTAGTTATATTATTTTATTTATCATTACCAATAATAGAAATTATTTCTAATTTAGTGTTATTTAATTAATTATTTTTAATTAGTGAAGAAAATAAAAACAGGCGCTAAATTGTCACGCTGCTTTACTTTTGCGGTCCTCTTTAACATCAGCCAGATCTCAGCTGATTTTGTCTACGGAATTGAACAAGTACGGTATAAGTTTCTTGACAATAAAAGGCTTAATATTTTATTTAAACAGTATATTTCGATAAAACTAATAATTAGAGTTATTCATAATTAAAAAATTTAATGACAATCATTTTTGAATCTTCTTCGTGAATTTTATTAAAATATCTCGTTTTTAAGACATTGTTGTCATTTGTTGTCATTTGTTGTAAAAATATAAAATGGCGGGAACGGAGAAAATGAATTTGGATAGGGCATTTGTCCATACAAACAAGTTTTTTAATCATAAATCAGGCCTTATATTTGGCCAACACCCCTCGAGCACTGTATCCACAATTATTGAAAAACCCTAAAAACACTTCTAGATCCGTTTTAATATATGTTTGTATTATTTTTATTTAAAAATTAACTTTTTTTAAATTATTTAACTTTTAAATTTTAAGGATTTTTTATTTAAGGATTAAATTTTTTTCAACCAATAAATAGACCGGTAAAATGTAAATCAGAATATTCGGTTTTAAGAACCATATACTCGTTTACTATCCGGTGTTTATGTTTATTTTTTCATAGAATAAACATTTACTCATTCTCATTTATAATATTAAAGCAAATCGTTTGATACCAATTTCATCAAAACGGATGGTTATTTAAAATTGCAAGGTTAAAAAAAATAAAACGGACGTAACAAATAAATATAAATGTGACTTAAGATATCGGCTCATCTATCTCCTCCTATGTCAACCCTATTTTTGTCTCACATAAAGGCTTCCGATTTTTATCACAGCTAGTCAAGCACGACAGTTTTTAATGCATTTAGAACTAGTCTGTTTTATCGGTCTGTTTTACCGGTTGATAATTTAATAATTCTTTAATTAATAAGAAATTTTGGGAAAAATAATTATATATCTATTTCTATCTAAACTAATTCCTAATTTAATTTCTGTTTAGAGTAAAGTAAAATTCTGTTCTAAATTTCTTTTCTGAGTAATAATATTCTGTTTATTTTCTATTGATAAAACACAATGAAACAAAATAAATTTTATCTGATGTTACTAAATGCAAAAGATTATATAAAGTTTCAAGCAGCAAACAGGTTTAACTTTGTATAAAAAATAACAGGAAAAAACATCATTTCAGATTATTAAAAATAATAAAATATGATCTTGAATTACTGATTTGTTTTTTTGAAATAAGATAAATTACTCTACTTTCAGAAAATGAGATAAAATTTCCACGTTTGTTGTTTATATTTTTCTCTACCTTGTATATCTTTAATTTATTACGAAAGGAAAAAAGAAAAAAATAAATCAAAAGATAGATAAATAAAACTCTATTGCGTCTCTTTGTCAACCGAGAACCCAGAAATTTAACATTGTTTTAAACAGACATATTAGTTTAATATATTTTAAATGTTCTGAAGATAAAATTTATAATTCAAATAAAATTAATCACGTGTAAATGAAGAAAATTTTTAATACCTTAGTTTTAGTTTAAATTCACTTCAAGATAAAGTTGATAAATTATTAAAATAAAAAATTATGTATATAAAATAACCTGAAATACATAAATAAAATTCTTCGCTTTAAGGAAACGATAATTCTAAATCATAAAGAACTTATTGCATGGGAATAATACATTCACAGCTTTATTGTACAGAGAGATTTACAAAGAATATAACAAATTTTTTTTGGGAACGTTCTGATAGTGAAAATAAAGAAGATAGATCATATAAAAACGGGTTCGGAAACTCTTCGTTAGCGAGTAATTTCTGCGCCTTCGATTAAATTAAATCAGACTGTAATACTTAGACCCAAATTAAGTGCCAAAGTTTCTTGATTCATTTGAAATCTCACTTGAAAAATAGAAAAATAGTAAATCCCACAACTACATTTAAGTAGTTTTTGATAAAATCTGCGGTAAAACACGAAAGAAGATGTAAAACCCACTATTTTATATTTGGTGTAAAATAAAGTTCTTAAATCATAAACACGTAAAAGTTGTAGAAAAACTAAATTTGCGAAGAATTTTATACGGAATAAAATGATATGAACGAAGTCTACAGAAAATAAATATCAACGTAAGTGCATTTGTCTTTATTAAAAACACAGCATACAAAATATGGTAGAATTTAATCAGGCAGAAAACGAAACAAAATTTTTAATTTTGATAACTAAACAATCAACAAAAGACAAAAATAAATACCAGAATCAAATTCTCGACTAGTTTTCTTAAAAATTTTTACGTGTTAATTTTAAAATTATTTTACGTCAAACTTAAAGTAGTGTGCTTTTCGGCCATAATGTTTTATTTTTTATCCCAGATTTCTCTAAAACTACTAAAACGTTTGAAATGTTTTTCCATTTTTCAAAGTAATTTCACATGAAATCACTAATTTTACATCCCTAGGATTACAGTCTGATGAAATACTTCGCCAGCCGTCCTTCGTTCACGATCCTATGTTTGTATGAACGTTTTTCTTTATTTTTACCAGCAGAATATGTCCTACACGTTTTATTCTTCTTGAATCATATGTATTTTGGTATATAGGGTAGATCGGTAGAAAATACAGTTTTACTTTACGGTTTTTAATGATAGAGACATATACATCACTGGGAGTATTAGATTATAATTTTATTATTATTATGCTAATTTGTAGTATAATATTGCTTAATTTCTACGATTGTCGTTTCCAGAAAGATGTCTTGTGTTTGATTGACAGAGTCAGATAGAGTTAATTTTAATAGTCATATAGGTATATTTCTACATTCTTTATTTTTTATGTCGTGAACATTAACCTTATTTAAATTTTAATTAATATTCTTTAATTTTCTTTATTTTTTTAAATATTTAACATCAGATATTTGATACTTATTCAGTATGCACGTTTGTACGCAGTTGATTGTGTACAAGATTGTTTATTTAGTAACTTTAAACTCAAAAACAAACGATATATTTTATTTTACTTAAAATAATTTAAGTATTATTTTGGTGAATAACACATTTTTTTTATATTTCTTATTTTATTAATCTATAATTTGAAACACGTTTTACTAAAAATATCTCTGTTGTGTATAACGGTTTAATTTAATATAGTAATAATTAATTTCTTGTTTCATAAATAAAAAAATATAAACGCTTCAGGTAATGAAATCGCAGACGAAGCTGCCAGAAAGGCAACAGTCTGTGATGATTTGGATGCATTTCCTGTAAGAGTGGCAGATGTTAAAAACCGTCTAACAAACATAGTAAGAAACAAGTGGAACGCTGAATGGAGGAGTTTAAATACAAAATTAAACTCAGTAAAAACTTCTCCTTATAAATGGAAAAGCGACTTTAAGTTGACTCGCCGTGAACAAGTAGCGGTGAGCAGACTTAGAATCGGTCACACGCGATTAACAAATTTATATTTGTTAACCGGCGAAGTGAGACCAATGTGCGGTGTTTGTAATAAAACACTGACAATCAAGCATTTAATAGAAGAGTGTACTATATATGAGGACCTCAGAAAGAGGTTCCGTCTTACAAATAATATTAGTGCTGATCTGGATAATGGAAATGAAGAAAATATAGTTGCATTTTTACACGCCAGTGGACTTCTTAAAAGTCTATAAAATGAAAGTTTAAAGCTGTGATAAAAGATACTCTAAGCGGTAGTTTATATATATATATATATATATATAAAGAAAGAAATGGTATTGATAAGTTTAATTTTAATTTAAATTTCATGGTCTTTTGAGAACCTTATCTCAAATTTTAATATCGGGGCCCTTTACACCCCGTAAGTGTTTGTGATTGTCCTTGTCTTTTATGTCTTAAATGTTTTGTGTAGTTTGTGCTTTTAAATAAAATGTAAGGGCCCTTTACACCCTTACATATGACGATCCAGATGGTGATAGTAATTTCTTTTAAAGATTGTGACGAGGGCTAATGACCTTAGAAGTCGATGCCCGATAAAAAATTAAATTAAAAATAAAAAAAATTAAAAATAAACGCTTCTTTTCAAAATTGTATTGCATTTCTATAATCGATGATCTTCAAATGTTTTGGAAATACATAATTTAATCTTCTATCTGGTTATGAAAAAGTATTCATTGCATAACAATGCATAGTAGAAATATTCCAGACTATAATAGTAGTCAACAGATTCAACTTTTTTTTTCTTTTGACATTTCACTTCTAACATATCTTCTCAAATAGATAGTTATTTTTATATTCATTATTTTCTACTAATAAAATTTTCATTTATAGGCCTCTTATTGGAACAGAAAAGTAATGTCTCCATAGATATTGATCAACGAAAGAAAGCCTTTGTGATATTGTCTTGAATTTCTAAGTATTATCATATACATTCGATTTCAGTCATTTTAAAAATCTATGTTTAATTATTATATTAAATCAAAAGCTTATTTTTCGTATTAGATAAAAATTACCAAAACCAAAGTTAATATACCAGTATTTATAGGTTTCCTTTTTACTGTCTCTGGGAGCTTCAAATCTCACTGATGAAAAGTAGTTGTAAAAACCATTTTAAATCAAGATGTACTTTTCAGGAAATATTCTATTGTTATTTTCTATACATCTTGTTTAAAATTATGTACAAAATTTTCATACCTATCTTGATAAAATCTTGCTTTCTTTGAATTTTTTTACTATTTTTTTTTCTTTTTTTAGTCATATAACAAATTTTTCACTTGCTTGCATTTTTAATTAACATTTATCTGATCTTGATGTGGTCTCTATACATGTAGCTTTATTGAATGTTTATGAGTACATTATAAATTATTTTTATAATATTCAGTTGCTTATCAAATTATGTTTTCATCCTAAGGATGTATTCCTTTTTTTAAACATTTGAGAACAAACAACGTTCTTATTTATAAAAACCTTTAGGATTAAAAAAGAGGATTTTTCATTTTTATTTTAACTAAGAATTATTACATGAAAAATTACTTGAACCGTTTTAAATTCTAGAAAAATAAGATTCGATTTTTTTTCACTTTGATTATTTCTTTGAACAGTATTTAACAACCTTAACAAGAAGGTTTAAGAGCTGTAAGCTTTACAGCAAGAAGACGCTTCACCCAGCGTCTTCTTGCTAAATAATTGATAATAGAAAAAAAACTAAATTACCGTGAATAAAAGTTTCGTATGAGATTGTAGAAAATATAAAATTTTATCTTAAAAGCTTATTTATACTGTTCAGTCGTTAAATAAATCATAAAAAAAAGAAATAAATTTGGATAGCTGTATTATTAAGAAAGAAATAAATTAAGTAGAGTCAAGAAAAAGTTTAACAATTGGTTTTCATTAATTTTTCCTTAACGTTCTCTTCTAATTTTCCATCCCATTTACTGTTATATTAAAATGGTGTATAAATTTTTCATTTTTGCTTAAATTATTTTTTTATACCTAAAATAATTATTTTCCGTTCAAGAAAGTTATTGTTACGCATTATTTATAATAATAATTTTTTTCTTATTCCTTAATTATAGTTATTTTGTTTTTTATTATTTTATTGGATAATTCCTAAAAAAAAATATAAATACATGTGCGCGTATGTGTGTTTACTATGCAGTAAGTATATACAAGAATTTAACAAACGTATATGTTATGAATTATTTCTTTTTCCGGTGAGTAAATGTTTTTCTCTGTTTTATTCTGGCGGGTAAATATTCTCAGGTACTGAATACAAAGATAAAGTTGAAAGAAATATACTGTCTATTTATTACACAAGAAAAATGAAATTTAGTTGTCTAAAATAACTAATTGTCTAGCAAATTAAATCCTAGCAGCAAATACAATTTGTTATAAAAATAAGTTTTTATTTACTTACTGCTTATTATTTTTTCATCTTTGGCTTTGTGTTGAGTACTTTTGAAAAATCAGTTTATGATTACAGAAATTTGCACTGGAGGCGTAGTAAAAAAATCGAGAGTTATATTTTTATTTCAGTCACTGGGGAAAAGTATACCTTTTTTATATATATATATATATATATATGCAGAGTGTTTCTAAAATGGTGTGCTGGCTATACTTTTACGGAATATGCTTGTAAAACTAAAGTAAAAATAACCTTAGAAAAAAATTGCAATTTCTCCTTCGTGCTCCCCATGTCCGCCATTTTGTTATTTTTATATAAAAAATTATAGCTCAGGTTCGAATAAGGAATCACATTAAAATTTTCTAAGCGTCTTGAAAATAAAATTTTAAATTCAAGGCTTAATACCTTCTAAAATTACAAAATGGCGGCGATGTTTATTTTTGAATCCGTTATATCTCCATAAAAAAAATATTTTTTATCAAAATGTATCTTATTTGATAAAATATTAAGCATTTATTTTGAACAAAATGACATTTTACTTTTGAAAATGGGTTTACAAATAGCCGAGTTATGGGAGAAAATTTATGTTGTAATTATGTCTGTTTTCATGTCCTCCACTTTACGTTCAATTCGATCATCTGCTTCTTCCAACACGGTATAGGCAATTCATCTGCTCCAGTTTCAAAGGGTTATCAGCGCTTTCTTGGCCGTTCCACACTTCTTTTGCCCTTCGGTCGATAGTGTATTATTTCCTTCGGGAACCTTCCTTCTACCATCCTATTAACATGGTCCTTCCATCTCTCCCTGTTCTCTACTATTGCGTCGCACAAGGGTAGAACATTTAACTCTCTTCTGATACTCCTTTACCAAAAGCAGGTATCTCATTTCCGCTGCCTGAATTTTACTGAGCTGTCTCTTTGATAAGACCCAATCCTCAGAGCCATACAACAGAGTAGGAACAGCCATCATATTATAAAACTTCATTTGAGTCTCATTCACAACTTCCTGTGCAGTGTTCTCCTTATTGTTCCACAAATGACTTGAAATCTAGAGATATTTTTAACACAACCTCTATCGTTCAATACCTTATCGTATATGAGATATATTGTTTATTAAACTCCAATAGCGAATACTGAGGATCTTCAACGAAGTATCCAAAATGGATTTCAAGAAATTAGGAATACTTCAGGAATTTTTGAACTGTTGAGACAATCTCTCCGAAAAAGACTAGAGACTTTTGTAATTTGTAATGCTTGTTAGTTGTTTATTTTTAAAAAAATATACCCTTAATATTCTACAATAATTAATGTAAGATTATCACAGGTAGTTGTTTTATTTTTGTAATTATTAGGCCTGTTATTGTGAGAAAATTATTACTTACCAGAGTTAACAATACAATAACTATATTACAGAGTTACAATACCAGAGTTAATTATAAAGAAAAACAATGTTTAATTGAATTGAATGTAAAGAGGAGGTAACGAAAACAGACACAAAATTACAATATCAATCTTATGCCATAACTCGGCTATTTGCTAACCAATTTAAAAAAACAAATAGTCATTTTGTTCGAAATAAAGAGTTTCATAGCAAATTAACATACACTTTGATAAAAATAATATTTATGCAGATATAATTAATTAAAAATAAACATTGCCACCATTTTATAATTTGCGATTGTAAGTACTAATTTTTGCTAATTTTGAAACTTTATTATCAAGACGCTTACCAAATATTTAATATGATTAATATTAATGTGATCCGAATTTGAGATAAAAATTTTTATATAAAAATAATAAAATGGCGGACGGGGGGAACGAAGGAAAAATTGCCATTTTTCCTAAGGATATTTTTTGTTTAGTATTACAAATAGAATCCAAAGTTTATCCAGCTCACCATTTTAGAAACTGTATATAAATAAATAAATATATATATATATATATATATATATATATATATATATATATATATATATATATATATATATATATTTATATTAAGCAGAGATGTCTGAAAAAATTGGTAAAAGAGAAAAGAAGGGGAAAATATATCTAACGGCAGTAATTTAGTGGAAAAATATTTTTATTTATGATATTGGTTAAAAAAGTTAAATAAATAAAAGTTTGAACGTATACTTTTATATTTATTGTAGATGGTTGTCATATAAATCCGGAACGTAGTTTGTTACAGAGGATTGATGACTCGTTCAGACTGATAAGAGATTGTGAAAATTGCTTCTGTATGATATTACAAGATATCTAAAAAAATGATCAAAGCAAGAAGTAGAGAAATTTTGGAGTAATCTTTTAAGCCTTGTTTATAAATAATTTTCCGTAGCGTTAAAATATTTAACTTAAATTTTATTTATTGTTGAATTATACGGATTACTGGTGGTTATTCTGTCGATTTAAAACAATATTTTTAAAAGCTTTTTTTAGATTTTTATCTTATTTATTTTTATAATCGTTTTGATTATATTTACAAAAGAACGAATTCTGCCGTAATAAATCATGAATCATTGCATCCCTTCGGCATTTCTTCTAGAAAATCCACGTGTCTTTTCTTCATAAAACATTCTACATCGGACAATAGATTTAGGTTAAGGAATTACGACTAAATATGCTTAATAGTAAGAGTTCTGATTATTAAATTTCAAACTCTTAAATTTTGTATTTACGAAGCCGATGAATGGGTATTTCAAACTAAGATTAA
This sequence comes from Lycorma delicatula, assembly GCF_047948215.1. Lineage (NCBI taxonomy): Eukaryota > Metazoa > Arthropoda > Insecta > Hemiptera > Fulgoridae > Lycorma > Lycorma delicatula. Next base: position 177,913,954 of record NC_134457.1, read on the forward strand.
AGCGAATCTAAGGTTGGTAACAACCAACATAGTTATGTTGATAAATAAATATAAAATATGTTATATTTATTTATTCGGGTAACTGAAAAATAACAAATGCATCTCCGTAGTGGATATTGTTCATACTTATTTATAAAATAAAACACACTTTATTTGTTGAATTGTTAATTTGAACGTTACAAATATTACTTATGAATCGTCTACAAAAATCTTGGAAGTATATATATTAGTGAGAGGGTTGGTATAAGGGTTAAAATTAGACTTCTTTAGTTATTACACGTGGTAGTGAGCAGACAAAAAAAAATTGGCATTCTTGTATAGCTAATAATAACGCAAAATGACTCATATTCTCAGTTAAGTCAGTGCAGTAAGCATTATCATTGACCCCTGTCGGCACGATTATCTGCTTGAATTTAACATTGAGATACGATATTTATTATATTTAGAATGGTTGTAATTAATTATGTTAACTGAAGTACAGAACGATCGTAAAGTCGCACAACCCAAATTTTTCTCCTTTCTAGGAATGTCAGTTAAATTTGTAAAACATATTTTAATAGAGTTATTTTTTCTGTGATAGAGTAGTGTATGGTAGCACTGCTAGATCGCCACCAAGCAACAGTGGGCGTGGCATCAAGCAGTTTCTTTATTCCGAGCAGCTATGTCTGTTACGCAAGAACAATGTGTTTTTATTGTGAGTTACTGCGAATCGAAACCGTACGTGAAGTGTCAAGAAGATTTTTTAAATGCTTTTCCAGGTGCTACTGTGCCAAACAAATCTACTATGTCGTTTATTTAATCGTTTTCATGATACAGGATCTGTTTCGTGCATGACAGTAAGCGTACCGGTCGTTCAAGTATTTTAACTGTCTACAATCTGCAGACGATAAATGAAACATTTCTTCATTCTTCAAAAACGTCTCTTCGAAAACTTTATAACCAAATTTTCCTATCTTACAGAAGTAAATAAGACTATGAAAGATCTAAAATTGCATTCCTACCATATTAAAATAAGTCATCAGATCGAAGAACCAGATAAAGAAGAACTAATGCAGTATTGACGGTGGTTTAGAAGTTTCATTCGAAATGACATTACTGTTCTCGTCAAAACCTTTTAAGCGATGAACCTCGATTTTATTTTAGCGGATATGTTAACAGTCAAAATTACAGAATATGGTCTTCAGAGAACCCACATGTGTTCCACGAACAGCCATCACATTCGCAAAAAATTGTGGTGTGGTTTGGTATATCTCTTCAGAGAATTTTTCACCTTTTTTTTTTCGGAGACCATTACAGTTGAACGATATCAAGAAATATTCATACAGTTCATAGCATTGCTATATGCTGATGTACGTGGTTGCTGGCTACAACAAAATGGAGCAATTACCCACACGGTGAACAGTAGTATGCTATTTCTTCGATGACCGGATAATTTCTCGTGATCTATGACCTCCTCTTTCATCGGAGCTGAGTCCTCCCGATTTTTATCTGCGGGGATTTTTGAAAGATAATGTGTACTCAAACAACCCGCATACACTTGATGAACTTAGAAAAAAAATATTGAGGTCCGAATATCAAATATCACTGTATAGAAAACGGGTTGATGCATGCATTGAAAATCATGGTGGACATTTCCAGCACTTATTAAAACGTGTAAGTAATACTTTTGTAAATGTTAATATTATTTTGTATATTAATTTAAAAAAAATTAATAAAAAGGCTTTAAAAAAAAACAATTTGTTGTCATTTGGGCTGCGCGACTTTACGATCATCCGTTTTACAATCACTGTTTTTTTTTCTTATCGATTGTTTTTGTTTTATATGTTTTTTAGAATTATTTTCACAATAAACCTCTTAATAAAGGGATTTTTACAGCAAAAGTCTTCTCGTATCCTTACTTTGCCTAACTTAGCAGTATTGTTTACTCCACTAGCTTCATAAACTAAAATTATTTAAAACAGCTGTGCATTAGGAATTTGTATTTCTTTAATTTGACACTCCTAAATAACTTTCATCACTCCGTAAATATACGAGTAAATAATCGTTAATTTCGACCAAAATTGTGTAATGAAAAGACTGGTTCAAATTCCATCTGTTTAAGCAATGCACTTCAAAAGATAATGGCGTTACTCTGACATGAGTTTTATTTTTAACATAACGAACATCTGAGGTCTGATAACTTGGTTGATATTTAGTTTTATATAATACCATTATTTTTCTGATAGGGAATTGCGTTTGATGAATTCATTATTCTTTCTTTTTTTTTTTATCAAGTATTTACACTAATCAGATTAAATTATTTACTGATAATCCCAAATAGTTTGTAATGTTTGAAAGATTTTTTCGGACAGATTTTCACAATTTCATTAGCTTATTTTATCACTTATCAAAGTTTGTGCACAAAAAATATCTGTATTTATAAAATAAAATATTTTTTGTTATATTTCCACAGTTAACATCGATATTTACGAGTTAATTATTTTTACATTTTTCTTCATGGTTTTACAGTAAATGTGTGTAAAATTATCCTGATGTTTAATGTGACTGTAATGAAAAAACTTTTACTTTATATGTTTTTTTAGAAATATCTTCACAATAAATCTCTTAATGCAGGGATTTTTAGAACAAAATAAACAATAGAAAACCTCTATTTGTTATAAGTACGACACGCAATGGATATATACCAAAACTGAAGCCAAGTGGCATACCCGCATATAAAGTAGTAGGTCTTTTGTTACAACCTTCAAAAAAGAAAATATTTCATAAAAAAGTTATGAAATAGTGATAATTTTAACAATCATGTCGTCCACCTATTAGGTTTGAATTTTAACGATCATAGAAAATATCTTATTTGCAGTATTGCAATAGAAAATTAAAGAATAAAACTGGAGTCATAGATGAAATGAATTCCACGAAGAAAATTTCAGAATATATTCCGTTTATATATCGAAACAGTAGTAACTGGGGAAAATTTGGACTGAAAAAGTGTCAAGTGTAAAGTATTAAAGAAAAATCCAGTTGATGAGTTGAGAACACCATAGACCAGTCATTTAGTTTTATGAAATGAGAATAAAGTGTAAAATAAAGCCATATTCAAGCTGCCCAAATTGTGGGATAAATTTGGGAATCTTATATTTTTATTTACCATAATTTTTGAATGAAATACTACGTCCCAAAGCTCTTCCTCACGTAATTTTATTCTAAAAAAAAACAGAGATATTCCTTGTCTGAGAAGTGAAAATATGAGTTGAGTAACATCTTGTAGTTGGGAAAGTTTATCCAAAGAATTGCCTCATACATTTTCCAGGGCAGTTTTTCTGTCAATTCCCATTTCATAGGAAACTGAAAACTATTGTTATTTTTTCGCTTGACGACTATATATATATATATATATTTGTCTCCGTGAACGACCGATATTTGGTGAATATCAACACATATCAAATAGATCGGTGAAACACCGAAATATTTACTTATTCGGACCTTCGCCGGTATATGTCGGTCGACATTCGCATGCATTGATGGTGAAAATTGAATAAAAATTATTTATAAAAAAATTGAATAAAGGGCAAACCATCTGACCATTTATTTGTATCGTTATCGTACATCCATGCAGTTACATATTCTACATATCCTGATACAGAAATTTCAAAATTTCTAAAATCCTGAAAATTTGATTAATTTTTTTTAAATGTGATGACTTTGATTAATCACCTCCAGCGTTGGAGAATAACATATGTAATTTAACGTTAATTAGACGAGTTTAGGGAACGAAGCTAGAGTAGGTTATGTTTGCTTCCTTTTATTACGACGGTTTCTCGTAATCTATTTAAATTATAGATTTGTATTGGGGAAATTTTTGTTAATTTCTAGTTATCGTTTGTATGTTGTCGACATATACCGTCGAATATATAATATTATAAGGTCCGATTGCATAATATTATAAGCAAATATTTCGGTCTTTCAGCAACGTATTTTGTATATGTAGTTATTCACCGGTGAATGTTGACATTCTTAAATTTCGTTCTTTCGCGGTATATATATATATATATATATATATATATATATATATATATATATATATATATATAGGATATATATATTATAGGATATTAAATAAATCATCAGAATTGTTGTAAACAGAAATAAATTATTTAATTAATTATATAACATTGTTAATTTTAACGTATTAAGTTTACAATTGACAAATATAACAGATTTAAAGTAGATATCTATAATTACCTTATTTAATGTTAGTTACATTTGGATTTATTATCGATGTATAACTGTAAATTATGAAAAAAGAATAAAATACTGTAACTGATTTTCAATTGAAAAGATTTTTAGATCAAATTAATATAATTTTTTTCTTCAGAAAAGCGGTACATGAAGAACTGAATAAATATAAATGGGGGTTCAGCTACGCAATCATTATTATAAGGTTGAAAAGAGAGTTGAATGTACTTTAAGATTGAAAAAAGGTAGAGAAAGAGTCAGGGTAAAGAGTTTAGAGTTGAGGCTAAAAACTTTCTTCGGATTCTTTTTTAAAGAAATCAATCGGTGAAGAGGATCAATGTCGATTAGTGGAATGTTTTAGACTCGCCGAGCATACTTTGGTCTGATATAAGCAAATAGATAGACCTTCTGCGGACTACGAGGAAGTTTAATATTAACCTCACTCCCTTCGAGTTGACTTGGAACGTGATTTACATTATTATAAAAGAGAAACTCAAAAATTAATACTTTCTCACTCCATACATTTTCTTTTTATTAGTAATATAAAAAAAGGTTTTCTTCTCATAATATTTAATTTTTCTTATTACAGTATTATTTTTAAAAAGTCTTTTCATTTTATTTTTACGATAAGAAAAAGTAACAATAATAATATAGTTATTGAATCTTGTTTTGATTTTTTTTAAATATGCAAAGGAAAAATTAGAAAAGGTTTTTAAAAAAAAGAAAGCAACTTTCTTTAATCAAAAAAAAACTTAGCTCATTTCTTTTTATAATAAATATTTTAATTAATATTAATTCAATACTTCATTAATTAAAGAGAATTGGTTGTGACATAGAAGGAAACGGTTTCCTCTTTTTCTTTAATATGATATTAATCAATGGTGAAAATTTTGAGTGAATATAATTTAGTTCTCATTGACTTATGTCCTGTTAGCTAGAGAACTTTTTATTACAAAATCTAAACTAACTTTTTTTTAATTTTATTCATTCAAATCAGTAAATAAAATTTATATAAATACAATATTATTTTAAGTGGATAATTGATTAAATAAATGTCCAATATCCAACTTAAAATTAAATTGAGGAATTGTATTAGATTACATATTGTTGAGGTTGGTGTTTTATGTTTGAATGAGATAATTTTAATGATATTTACTTTCTCTCTTTTTAATTGATTCGTCCAATAACATTTTCTTCTTAACAGAAATTGCTACAAAAATACAATATATCATTAAAGACTGTACCACTTAAAATATTTTCACGGGTCCCACCCATTCTTAAACTTCTTTTATTTTTACACTAAATATGTTCGTGATTTGTTTTGACAATAACTTCAAAGCACAATAAAAACTTTGTTGAAAAGTTTTTTTTATTTTAATTTAGAACAAGCTTAAAAAACTCTTTCAGGGACATTTATGTGTTTACCATTCATTCAGGACCCATTTTATAACGAAAATATTTTGTTTTTTCACTTGGTATATTACTAAATCCATAATTATAATTACTTTTTTCTATACCTGATAAAAAACAAGTTAAAAATGACCTCGTCTAAAAAAATAAAGTCAGTTTCAAGTTTAATTTTACATGTTCCTAAGCCAAACGATAATAATTAATAATTTAATATTAGCTAATGACTACAGACTATTAGTCTGATAATAAGTATTATAATTGATTAATAATCTTTTTTAAAATGTTGTACAAGCCCCAGATTACATCCTTGATATACTAGTAGAAAAAAAATTATTTCAACTACTCAAAAAGTATATTTGGATGCAGCTCTCGTCTTAATTGCTTGTATTTCCCCATGGTTGATTTGAAAATCAAGTCTCAGTCTCAACAGTAATGTTTTGAAACTTTTTACTGTATTATGTGCTTTTGATTTTTTTTAAGTGTAATAGCACCCACAGAACGTTTCAGATTGTTCGATTTTTATCATAAAAAATAGTAAGTACTAAAATAAATAACACGGTAATTACTTTTGTGTCATAACTGAAAATTTTTAGTAAATTATAAAAAAACTTTTTCGCAGTTCTGAGCTAAAAAAGTTTTTTTTTGCTTCCGACGCCTTCACTACTTCGCAGTCAGAAACGAATTTATTTTCAGAGTACAACGCACTCTTTCGATTAACGTGCTTGTGATTAACAAACAAGCATCAAGTTTAAACTCACTCCCCACTGTGACTCACTGCCTAAGCGCATATGAAAAATACACCAATTCAAAATCAACATAACCTCAATTTTTACACGCATAAATTCAGATAAACTACTACAGAATATTTAAATTTCAATGAAATTGATCTAGCAGTTTTGAAAATTTTTGGACCACAAGATATCATACTTGAATGGTATTTTTGTAATTCTCAGACATCAAAATGTAAAAACAATTCAATTTCATTCCATAATCCCACCGTGCGACCGAAAGTAATAATGTATTTTTCTTCGAAAATACGTTAAAAACAATATAATAATTTTTAATTTAATTGATAAAAAAAATTAATTTTTACATTAATATGTAATGAAATTATTACATTATTGATGATTAGACTAGTCTTCTGCTTATTAATTTAAATAAGTAAAATCATGAGCCAAAAAAGACAAATTAATGTCACTACTCTCCTAATAAATGAACGTCAAATAAAAATTACATAATATAAACCGAATAAAAAAACATTAAAAATTATGTTATATGCTCATTCATTTTACTTCCTTGTATGAAGTAAAGCAAGTATTCTGATCGCGAAAAATTTCGATTTTCAGATTTCAACGGAAATATCCATTTTGTCCATTCCTGAATCTATTTTGACTAGTTTCTGCTTAACGTATGTACCTACATATAACTCAAAAACGGTTAGCCGGAGGATAACTGTTTTAGACAAATAGTCACGCACTACGGATTTAAAATTTTGGATTTATGACTGTTGTAACATCTAGTTGTTCACCTCCTTTTTGATTTCAATCGATTGGATCAAATGTCCAAAAAATCCCAAAATCCAAAAAAAAATTTGGACTTTTTCTTAACTCCAGTAATAAACGCTCATTGAGAGATTTTCAACGATATACATAAGTGGTACTTATATTCATTGGTTCCAGAGTTATAGCCAAATAATATTTTAATTAATGAAATATTTTGATCTTACAAGGGGAAGGCATATCGGTTCGAATCAGATTTAATCTCCTTTTTCTAAGTTTTTTTTTTTTAAATTTAAATATATTGATTTATTAATAATTATTAAGCTCTGATTGTAAAAAAATTTACAATGAATAATAATAAGTTCAATAATAACTAAAAAAAAAAAAATATTAAAGTTATTAATGAAATAGAATTTTATGTACTTTCAATTTAAAAATGCATATATATATAATGTAATAAGCATACAATTGTCATGTGGTGTCCACATCAAACTTGTTTTTGTTTTTTTTGTTTTAAGATGTCTCTTTGTAAGACAAAAATTTCTTTATCATTGAATTTAATTTTTTTTAATTGTAATGAATATTCTAATAAAACGAAATAGTATATTAATCTTACGTACATTTTCTAAAAATATACTCATTAATTTTTTTTTTGAAGGGAGCTTCTTAGCGCAGGCTTTGGAATAGGGAGTAATCTGAGAAAAACGAGCGTCACGAATAAACGTCACATGCTAGCTGATAAATGTTCATTCAAGTACTGTGTTACAAGAACTATCATAAAAGAATAACAGAATGTGAACAACGGTTTTTGATCACGCCCATATTTAAATGTTTCAATCACAGATTGGATTTCACCGTTGATAGATTTAACCTATTGGATTCTATTTTTAGTTCATATTTCTTACTTATAAAAAAAATGTATCATTTGTGTATATTGCGTATACGTTATTTTACACCATTAATAATTCATATAAAATTGCGTAAGAAGTGGCGTTTCTGTAGTGTGCCAACGCATGATTCACTCGTTTTAATTTTTAATCGTTGCCCTCAGATTAAAATCATTGAATAGAATTTTTTGATGGAATAAAGAAAATTTCAGAAACTAGTTCATTAAAATAATTTTTATAGTGTCGAAAGAAACAAATTTAAAAAATATTTTTAATAAAAAATGACTATTTCTAACTACAATAAAACAAATTTATTTAGGAAGGTTAAAAAGACATTCTGTTATTCATTAAATAATGAATGCGTTGGCCTAACAAGTCCTAGTTTTGTTAGGCCAGAGGGTGTATCTTAAAAAAACAAAGGAAAATTAATAAACAAAAATAATTAAAAATCAATCAGCGATAGTCAACAATTAAATAAAAGAAATTGATTTTACATGTCCTTGATTAATTTTTAAAGTTTTGTAAGGTTTTGTCATAGCTGTTATGTTAAATATGTAATGCCTTTCTAACTTTCCAACAAAGCTTCTTTACATTGATGCATTATTCATTTATGTGGAAACCATCATTTTCGAAGTCTGTTAGTAAAACCTAAAATATCGATCATTATATAACTATTTTAACTCTTGACAAACATTTTCAGTTTCTTGTTTTTTTATTTTTTTGGTATAATAAAAAATTTTATTATAAGTTTTGGTAACTTATAATAAAACTTATAAATATCACTTACAACATATCGCAAAAAAAGTCTTCATCACTGACGTATTCCTTTGTATAAATAAATATACACATATAATAATATAAAAACAAATAAAATTTTATAATTGAGAATGAAGCATTTATTTCATTTTATTTTTTAGTTAATGAAAATGTAACTAAGTTACATTAAATTTTCTCATTTTTATGACGATTTAAAAAACTTAATTATTTAAGAGATGCTTCATAACTAATTTCAAATGTATTATTTTACAAAAACAAAGAAAATTAATTTTATTTTAAATACTGAGAAGAATTAACGAGTTGTATTAGTATTTATGTTCGAAAAAAAAAATTTTTATATGTACAAACTTGGAAATATTTTCTTAATATAAAAACTATATTTTCTTATATAAATACTATTTTATAAAAATTATATTGAAAATAATCTTTAATTATTGGCTTGTATATTTAAGAATTTAAATTTCATATTTCCATTGTGAAGAGTTTATTTATTATTACTATTGTGACATACATATATATATATATATATATTTTTTTTTTATATATATATATATATATATACAGCTTATCATAAAAGAATGGTGCGGTTTCAGTAATTCATAGGAAGATTGTAGGGAAATTTCTAGATGTTATATTAGTATCCCTAAAAGCCTCCAACCCAAAAGTCTGTTTATCAGCAGTTGTAACCACAACTTCAGTTCTTGTATTGTTGTTGCGGTGAGTTTAGTGAGTTACTATGTGTTCGGATAAAGACAAAGCAAAGTGTGTTTTATTGATGACTGAATTAAAATCCGTAATTTTAGTTCAACGTGCGTTTCGACGTGAATTCGGAAGAGATCCTCCATACAAAAATAACACAACAGGTTGGTTCAAATACCATTCGAAGAAACTGGATCAGTTAAGAAACAGAAATCAACCGGTAGACCAAGTGTACCAGACGAAACGGTTGAACTAATTAGACAATCGGCAATTACAAGGCCTGGGAAGTCCATCCCCCGTCGAAGCGTCGAATTAGGTATTCCAAATTCAACAGTTCACAAAGTTTTACATAAAAAACTGAAATTACACGCTTATAAAATCCAGATACTGCAGAATTGAAACCCGATGATGGTGTAAAACGTTACAATTTCGCTGTTGATATGTTGGACAGAATAAGTGAAAACGAATCATTTTTAGATGATATAATTTTTACAGACGAAGCTACATTCCATTTGAATAGATGCGTTAACAGACACAATTCACGAAATGGGGCTCTGAAAACCCACACGCAATTATTGAGAAACAACGCGATTCGCCTAAAGTTAATGTTTGGTGTGGTGTGATGATAAATCGTGTAATAGGGCCTTTATTTGCTGAAAAAACAATTAATGGAGTTCTGTATCTTGACATGTTAACCAATTATTGCTTTCCTCAGCCGGATGAACTCGAAAACATTCATCGACTTCATTTCCAACAAGATGGTACTCCCCCGCACTTCAATGCATTGGTCACGAACGCTTTGAACGAAAAATTTGGAGATCGATGGATAGGCCGGCAAGAACCCATACTTTGGCCTCCAAGGAGTCCAGACCTGACACCTTGCGATTTTTTCTTGTGGGGGTACATCAAAAGCGTTGTTTATACAAAAAAAATTCGCGACCTAAACCACTTAAAAAACAGGATTAATGAAGTAATGACAACCGTTAACGAAGAAATGTTAACCAATGTTTGGAGAGAAGTTGAGTGTCGTTTGGACATTTGTCGAGCGACTAAGGGCGCACATATTGAAATTTATTAATTATGTAAAAAAATGTTTGAGACGACAAATTTGAAAAATAAAAAAACATAAACTGTAAGTAATTCTGTTTTAATTTAAACCATGTTCAAAACCGCACCATTCTTTTATGATAACTCTGTATATAGATTAAATGAACACATTTGAAAGTTTGATAAAACATTAACAAAATGAACATTACTGAACTTCACAAAATTTAACCTTGCCCTTGTACCGTTTTTCACTTTTCCCCCTCCCTTTTCTTTTTTACTCCCTTTTCCCTTTTCTTTTTCCCCATTTTATTTTTTCCCTTTTTTTTCCCCTTTTTTCCCAGTTTAATTGTTACCATACCCATTTCCATTTCCTCCACTTTTTTCTATTTCTCTTTCCCTTGTTTCCTTTTTCTCTCCTCTTCTCTCTTTCCCCTTTCCATTTTATTTTCCACGTTTTTTCCTTTTTTCCGTTTCACTTTCTTCCCTTTTTACCTTCTTCCTTTTTTGATTTTTCCCTATTTCCCTTTTCAAGTTTTTTCCCTATTTCCCTTTTCCTGTTTTTCCCCTTTCTCCCTTTTACCCCGTGCGTAAATCGGTGCAGTAATTTTTTAGACCATAGCGGACACACGGATCGGAACCATTGAAATGGAATCGTAAAATATTTAGTATAGCGTGTGTTGCTTTTACATCCAACTGAAAACGCTGTTTTTCAAAAAAGCATGTTTTTACATATCACAGTTGTGACATCTTAGGGATATAGAAACGCGCGTATTTGAATGCAGCGTTGTGTCAGAATTTCAAAGCAATCAGTGAAGAATTTTTGGAGATTAAGCGTTTGAACAAATGAACATTTTAATTTTTATTTATACAGATGTATAAAAGTTAGAAATGTGTAATTTTATTTAAAATTATTGTTGTTAATGGATGCTTTATGGATTTTAACTTAACGTTAGTATTTATCAATTGCATGATACGCTATAAAATTTAAAAGAAAGATATATGTTTGTTACAAATATTGATTAATTTCTCTTGATTATGTGGAAAATATAGTTGGCTCACGATTTCCTTCTCCTTTTTGTAACTAAAGACATCTGGTGTTCACTCTATTTCTTAAAAATAAAATGGTATATATATATATATATATATATATATTTAAAGTTTTATTTACTTATTTATTCATAAATTTATATATGTACTTCCGTAATAGGAAGTAAGGTAAATGGCGACTTATGATTTGTAAATTTATTTATTTATGCAATCTCCGGTAACAGGCTTAAATCTGATTACAACTATTCAAGCCTGACCAGGATTTGCAAATTCTGACTCTATTATAACAATTGAAACCTGTAGATTTTCGAAAAATCATAAATTTAACACCGATTTTATTATAATATTCTGATAGTATAAAACTTACATTAACTTTTAAAAGAAAGCACTTTTTATATTTCTGGCGAGTAGTTTGATAATTTATAACTGAATATGTTTTATCCGTGTTAAATAATACGCAAAGATTATATTATATGATAGTTTATCGAGCACTGTAGATGATATTCCAAGAAGTAAATCACACTTATTAATAACTGTATGGAATGATAATATTACCAGATAAAAAGGGGTTTCATTACGTATTTAAAAAATACACAGTGAATTAATTCACTGTGACATGACAAATATTAAAGGAATAAGATTTGATCAAAGACTAAAATGAAGTTATAAATTGTACAACATTTTGTATTCAGCTGGAGGATAAATCGATGTAGATGTAACTTTATTATTAGTAGGAGTTTAGCGATAGTTATGAGTTCCGAGAGTTGAGATGGACGAAGTTGGATTTAAGGATTTCACTACCGTCTACCTTAATTGTTAGCAGCCTCAAAACGGTCTCTAATCTTCAACTGGTAATCATCGATTCATAATTAATATGAATGAAAAATATTAATATTCTTTTTACTGTTTGATTTAACCTTCACGTTTAGATTTATGTTCACCATAATGATCTTTCAAATAAGTGTCTTTATATTTTCTAGAAACGTTTATAAATCAACGCAATTTATTAGAATATCTTTTTAACAGGAATAATGTAGGTAAGCTTAACTCCATAAATATTATAAACTTTAATGCGGTTATAAAAATGATTCAAGGAAAGTCTAAGCCTGCAGAAAAGTAAAATATAATGATGAAAAGATCCTGCGAAAGAAAAGAAAGATATTCTTTGTTGAATCAAAGCGTCTCATTCATTTGTGGCATGTTTACAACTCGGAAATTTCCATTATACTACTTTTCTCCTAGGTAAATAAATGAAACTAAGAAATCTATTTTGAATATTCCACCGCAGATTATCATATTCTCAAACTGCCGTACATTTTCAAAAAAAATATATAAACTTCTTCGAAAGGATATTAATGTACAGAAATGCATAGTGAACATAATCGCTTAATATTTCATCCAGATTAACTTAAAGTAATTTGGTGTTATATTTGACTCAGTTCTGATTTTTGAGTCATATTCATTGTGAATTAAATGAAAATAATAAAAAAATAAGATTTTATTGTGTGGAGTTTCTCCACGAAATCTGAACGCTTTTTTTATAATGATGATGTTTTATATATATTTGTTGTTGACCTATGTAGTGTACTTCATTACGTTGAACTTTTCCACAGAAAACTTCAACTGAGAAAGTTTTGTTGGAGGGAATCCTAAAAAATCTTCAATATTTCCTGTAGTTTGTACTACATTATTAATATCACACATCGATTCTTTTTACAAATTAAAAAATTTTAACGCCTAAATATTGACAATAGCATGTTTTTCAATTCTAAATTTTATACTCCGTTATAAATGATGTTTTATTGAAATAAATGTGCAATTCTTTTTATTGTTTTATGTATATATTATTTTAGTGACTAAATACACACAATTTGACTTAAAATACGTAGTTATATTTTTAGTCACGTAAACTACTCAATAGACTGCTAATTACTTTTAGGTAATATCTCCTATTACTAGATTTTTCTGTTTGACCCACCATCGGGTTGGTCTAGTGGTGAACGCGTCTTTCTAATTCAATCGGCTGATTTTGAAGTAGAGATTTCCAGCATTTAAGTCCTAGTGAAGTCAGTAATTTTTACACGGATTTGAATACTAAATCGTGAGTACCGGTGTTCTTTGGTGGTTGGATTTCAATTAACCACACATCTCAGGAATGGTCGAACTGAGACTGTACAAGACTACATTTCATTTACACTAATTACATATCATCCTCAATCATCCTCTGAAGTATGATCGAGGATACGCTCTAGTCATAAGGGATATTCTAGCGGTGGAAACAAATTTACTTCGTACTTGGTGTTTTAAAAATTCTGAATGATTTTACGAGTGTTTATGGTAATTCATCTTAACCTATTCAAGTAACGAAATTATCTCATTCAAGAAAAAAGTATAATTTTTATGTTACAAAATTAGTTCTCTCTTAATTTTTTCCCAATTCTATTCCTCTCAAGTAATTTCTGTTTTAACATCAACTTCCCCAGATTTGTTTGTGTTTCGTGGCGATCACAAATAACTAAAACGAAATATAAAAATTTGGTAGATTAAAAGTAAACTTATTTTATACAATATTGATGTAAGTTTGCGTATACACTTTGTAAAAATAACTAGACATTTGATACTTTTTATATGACGGATTTTTAGATAGTTAAAGGAAAAATAACAGTGTTACATGCCTTATTTGAAAAAGGTGGACGTTGAAGCATTTTTCGTTCATAAATATCTGGTTTGTTTACATTGAAAACACCTCAGTTGCTTTTATTCTAAACAATACTCTATACCAGTAAAGTACAGCCCCAAAAAAATAAAAAAAATATTTACACTCATCAGTCAAGTGAATTGTGCCTACGGTTTTATTATTTTTACTCAACTTCATTATTTCATAAATTTTGTTTTATTTTTACGGAAAGATAAATAATTTACGTTGTTGACATCAATGATAATTTAAAACCTTTTTATAAAAATAAAATTCAATTATAGAAAATTTCTTACAAAATACTCTACCGCACTGAAATATCAATAATATAATAATAATAATAATAAAACTAACTAAATTATCTACTGATTCTGAAGGTAATTTATTTATCACTCTTTCACTCTTTTAACTGCTGTCATGTAAATTTCCCTTCAGTGATGCTGATTAAATTTACATTTTATTTCATCGTTATTTATTATGCAATATTAATTGGCCTTATAAAAGAAAAAAATTGGATGCCTACTAATACATTTTTTTCATTGGCGATTGATGAAACTTATTTATAGAATCCAAAAATAAAAAATATTTAACCAAATAAATAATTTTATCGTTTTTTACAATTTATGTCTAGAAAATTGTAAAAAAGATTTTCAAATAAAGTCGAGAAAATTTTTCTTCAGAGGCTGTTAAATAATATGTTTTAGAGGGAAAGTTCAATTCCATTACGAGATAATCTAAGAAATAATTTTATTAGTAATAATAAATAAATGAATAATTTTATTTGTGGTAATTTTTTCTTAACAGAAGGCAGTAATTTTCTCTTAATAGAAGACATCCTCCATCTAAATTATATTTATTCATTTATTAAATAATAAATTACTTTACATTTACATTAATAGTGAATTTCTCGAATTCAAAGATCCTTAATATGACGGTAAATGTCAAAAACGAATTGTCTCCATTCAGCTACCGTCGTGTATCTAGGTAAATATTCCACGATGGCGTGTGGGTGCCTCTATTTTTTTTATTCTCTAATTTTTTGATTCTATTCTAATCAACTGTATTGATGTACGTGGCGGCGATTTTAGGACCCACATTCACTTACTATAAATTTCTGGAATCCGTACTCCTCCAGTAGGTCCTTTCAACACGACCAAGAATCTGAATAAATATTGGAATCTTCCTTGAAGTTATTTTTAATTGTATCGTTGATTATAGGTTTAAATTAATTGGGTACTGACTGCAGGAAAACCCCATTATTTTTACGATATACGCCACCAAAATTCACTGTTTATAGCAGTATTTTTCTCATATAGTTTTATTAGGTAGGCCTAATTTTATCCATCTTACCACAAAGCCGTCACTAGCTAGTTTTAGGAAATCCATCGGTCAATTTATGTTAACAAATCTCCCGCATGTAGTTAGTCTAATCAACTACCCTTCCTACTGCTATACTTGTAGCAGATGAGACCATAAAACCGACATCATTTCCTCATTCCTGCCGTACATAAATCTAATGGCAGTTACGAATGGCAACCATGACCTTTCAGATAATTACTATCCCGCATATTTACTTCCGTTCTACAAATAGAATGATTACATCAAACTGGGTACATTCACTGAAATATAACTTCATCTCGTATCTATTTCGACAATTGTACTGAATAGAAGAACACGTGACATCGTAATAATTAAGGTTGGCAAACCCTTTAATTTTATTTTTTATTTAAATCAGTAGCGTTTTAAATAAAACCGGGTATGACACGAGTCACAACCATACAAAAAAAAAATTAATAAACCCGATTGTAGCAAGCAATATTACTATAATAATAACGATCTCAGAGGAGTTATGGAAATGTAACACTATCATAAACAGAGCTCCATTATTTCCAATGAACAAAGAAAAATACAGTAAACGATCCTAGTCATTTTTAATACATTATTTTAATTAACCACAGTTTAAATACAAATAAAGTTACTTCACCTTACAGTTAAAACGTATAAATACGTGAATCATAAAAAATCGGTTTGTTTTTCCATAATAGAATAGTATAGTATTTTTTTTTTTTTTAATTTTATTTACATATATATTT
The DNA here is from genome assembly GCF_047948215.1 of Lycorma delicatula. NCBI lineage: Eukaryota > Metazoa > Arthropoda > Insecta > Hemiptera > Fulgoridae > Lycorma > Lycorma delicatula. The sequence goes on from NC_134457.1 coordinate 177,930,341, forward strand.
TTTTAATTGAATTTATCAGTTTAATAAATATTTTTTTAATATTCTTATCTAATATAAAATTCTATTTTAAAAAGCTTCAAAATACGTTATGTTAAATAAGATAAACAAATTATTAATTTTTCTGTGGATGTGTGTTTTTTAACTAAATATTGACAAAATCTATATTTATTTATTTATCTTGTCAACAAGAAAACGGTAACATTTTTTTTTTATTCAAAGTCGCTGAAATATATAAAAACAATAGTTTTTCAATAAAATTTTTTTGTGATCTGATTTCCTGGCGCACTGTTATTAACCACAATCCAAATGACTTTCATTACAGCAATTACAATGATATACCTCACCTCTACAGCTATTTATCAATGTAGGTACATTCACCATAATCCTATCAATTTATTATCCCTGTTGTTCACGGTGTGAAATTATTCAGCAGTTGATATTATCAATAATACAAATGTGCTGTGAATTTATTCATAAACAGTTATGGATAATGATATAATTCAAAATTATCGGTATGATTAAGTGTGATGTATTAAGCATCATAAAGTGGCTTCCGATTCGTTATTACTATTTACACAAAAAGGAAAATATAAATATATTAACAGTGAATTATAGACTTATTAATCTCCACTTTAGCGTATCGGTTACATCTGTCACAAAGTAATAATTACAACTAATCTTTAAGCTATTTAAAAAAAAAAATTAATTCACATTACCTGCCATAGTGGACAACATAATTGTAAAAAAAAATAATTAACTGGTACAGCGCAGATCAATATCAATGTATTCATTAGGTCAATAGCAAAAGATAAACTGAGTGGTAATGCATAAGCCTTTCATCTGGAGGTCTTGGGTTCGAATACCGGTCATGCATTGCATTTTTCATACGCTACAAATTTCCATTCTCATGGGGAAAAATAATCAAAGCAGTCAATGTCCGTTATCTCAAAGAAAAATTAAAAGAAGACAAACTCGATATTAGTTTTTATTGAAATTTACAAAATGACTACATCTGAATGATTACAGCATCTGTTTCAATGTAAATTATTTTTAAACATTAATGTTATTATAATTATTATTGTTATTACAGTAAAATCTCGTTATTCGTGAGGGTTAGACACCGTTAAATACCGCGAATGTAGAAAATCGGGAATACAGAACGGAACTAATCTCGTTTAAGAGAGAATAATCATTCTCTCTTAAACGAGAGAAATTACGAGAAATTACGAGAGGTTCTACGTAAATTTTTCATTTTACGTAGAACCTAATCAGGTTCTACGTAAAATGAAAAATCATGCGTACTTAACTTTTTTTTTGTCTTCAGTCATTTAACTGGTTTGATGTAGCTCTCCACGATTCCCTATCTAGTGCTAGTCATTTCATTTCGGTATACCCTCTACATCCTACATCCCTAACAATTTGTTTTACATATTCCAAACGTGGCCTGCCTACACAATTTTTTTCCTTCTACCTGTCCTTCTAATATTAAAGCGACTATTCCAGGATGCCTTAGTATGTGTCCTATAAGTATGTCTCTTCTTTTAACTATATTTTTCCAAATGCTTCTTCCTTCATCTATTTGCCGCAATACCTCTTCATTTGTCACTTTATCCACCCATCTGATTTTTAACATTCTCCTATAGCACCACATTTCAAAAGCTTATAATCTTTTCTTCTCAGATACCCCGATCATCCAAGTTTCACTGCCATATAAAGCTACGCTCCAAACATATACTTTCAAAAATCTTTTCCTGACGTTTAAATTAATTTTTAATGTAAACAAATTATATTTCTGACTGAAGGCTCGTTTCTCCCATGCTATTCGGCATTTTATATCGCTCCTGCTTCGTCCATCTTTAGTAATTCTACTTTCCAAATAACAAAATTCTTCTAGCTCCATAATCTTTTGTCCTCCTATTTTCACATTCAGTGGTCCATCTTTGTTATTTCTACTACATTTCATTACTTTCCTTTTATTCTTGTTTATTTTCATGTGGTAGTTCTTGCGTAGGACTTCATCCATGCCATACATTGTTACTTCTAAATCCTTGTTACTCCCAGCTAGAATTACTGTATCATCAGCAAATCGTATCGTCTTTATCTTTTCACCTTGTACTGTTACTCCGAATCTAAATTGTTCTTTAACATCATTAACTGCTAGTTCCACGTAAAGATTAAAAAGTAACGGGGATAGGAAACATCTTATCGGACTCCCTTTTTTATTACGGCTTCTTTCTTATGTTCTTCAGTTATTACTGTTGCTATTTGGTTCCTGTAAATGTTAGCAATTGTTCTTCTATTTCTGTATTTGAACCCTAAGTTTTTTAAAATGCTGAACATTTTATTCCAGTCTACGTTATCGAAAGCCTTTTCTAGGTCTATAAATGCCAAGAATGTTGATTTGTTTTTCTTTAATCTTCCTTCTACTATTAATCAGAGGCCTAAAATTGCTTCCTTGTCTCTATACTTTTCCTGAAACTTACTTATAACTTACTTCCTTACTTACAGCGATATTATTGATGATATACAGACGGCAACATCAATTATAAGCACTGATTTAGAACAGTACATAGGTACACTACACAAAAAATTTAGCGAAATATTTCTTAATTGACTCGTGAGCACTTACCGAACTGTTTGATTTAAAAACTCACTACAGTACGTACACATTTGCTTGCTGTATGTAATATATTAGAAAGCGATATTACATCTCCAAATTGTACTCGATAATCGCCTTAAAAACTCAAGAAAGCAACACTACAGTACTACGTATACTTAACCTAAAATTGCTGTAAAGGAAATTTAAAAAAGTAACCTACAATATAGATTTAATTTTTCTATGAATTTGGCACCGTTGGTAAGGAAATAAAATTAAAATTTTACGTCAATAAGACCCATAACGTCATCTTCGTAAGATGCTTGCGACTATTATCTGTTTATAATAGTCTCAAACATCTCACGAACATGACATTACGGTCTTATTGATGTACAATTTAATTTTATTTCGTGACGACGGACTATCATGAACGTAACAATTTTAATTTAAATATTTATAAATTTGAATTTGAATTAACATCTTTTGGGAAATCCCTGATGTCGGAGTAATGACTCCGAAAGTACTTGGATATATATTTTTAAATTGTTGGTAAGTGGATCTTTAATTTATATAACCTACAATATTTTGAATTGTATTTTCAAATATTTGTCATTTTTCCTTGTCTCACTCTTAATTTAAATACGTATGAAATTCTGTGTAATATTGCATGGCATCTTCAATTTGCGCTTAAAGTAACCTTATATTCAAAGATAGATCAGCATCTATAATAAACTGGATAAAATCATGGGTTAATTTATACCTTCGGTAAGTGTTTTGACATTTAAATGTTTTCCAGAGATCGTATCTTCTATCTGTTCACGTTCATACTCTACCTGCACCGTTAAATCTTTTAATATTTTTATTTTTTAATATCACTACATAATTTAATGTCCGGTAATATGGAAAATTTTAGCCGCGAATATAGAACAGACATTACAAAATATTGCACCGCGGATATGGGAAGCGCGAATAAGGAGATTTCACTGTATTATAATATTTTCATATATAATATTTTAATAATTTCAATATTTTATTTTACTGTAATATTTTCAATATTATTAATTTAAATAATTTATTATATGATAACATTAAGGAAATTATCCTACTTGAAATAGTGTGGAATTATGTAATTCTAAACGGTAGGAAATGAACCCAATGGGTTGGTCTAGTGGTGAATGCGCCTTCGCAAATCAACTAATTTCGAAGTCGAGAGATCTAACGTTGAAATCCTAGTAAAGGCAGTTACTTTTATACGGATTTGAATACTAGATCGTGGATACTGGTGTTCTTTAGTAGTTGGGTTCCAATTAACTACACATCTCAGAAATGGTTGACCTGAGACTGTACAAGACTTTACTTCACTTACACTTCTACATATCATCCTCTGACGTAATAGCTGACCGTGATTCCCGTAGGTTAAACAGGGGAAAAAACGGTAGGAAATGAAAACTGGTTTTTAATCTAGAGTGAATACTTCAAGAATTTTTATTACAACTTTGTTATTTAGGAATGAATCTGAATAAATAAGGTGTCATTTTCTTTGACATAAAACGTTTAACTTTTTTCTTTTTTTTTGTAATAACATAACATAAACAGCGGTTGTAAAGATATTAACAATTAAAAGATTTACATGGCCGCCATTTTGAAATGGATTAATAGATCAGATTCATTATTTTTATACAAGCAAATTTTTAAGTACCCTAGCAGTAAACGAAATTTGAGTTTGATACGTTTACCCACTCTTGAGAAGTAATTTTTTATATTAAAAATACAATGATGGATAGCCGATAAATTAAGCTTTTCGGGCATATAAAGCTCTTTGTTTATTATAATATGGGGGATCATCGCCTGAATTCATTAAACGATTTTTATAATCATTCTGTATAATTAAAATTTCCCAAAATAGATTTATGAGAAGTGTTATTTCGATAAATGATTTTCAGTTATCCAAATAAATAACGAAAGAAGATTTCAAAGAATAAGATTTAAAAATAGTTAAGTTCAATTATTTATTTAAATATTTGAAAGGTTCCCTTTACTTCACGATAAAACAATTAATTTATTGTAAAATTTTATAAAATTAATATATTTAAAGAATACAGGAAATTAAAATGGAGTTGCTACAGACATCCTTTTAAAAGCGGTCTACTTTTATATAATTATGCAGAATATCTTTAAAACAATTTTATACAAAAAAGGATATCACTAAAATAGTTCAACTATTGGTTATAAAACCAAACTGATTTAAAAAAAAAAAATTATAATAAATCTATAATAGTGTAAATTGAAGGTTTTCCTCAAATATAAAATTAAAAATACATGAACAAAAATTGATGTGGGAACAACGATTTGATTTTATATGGGATTAAAGTACTATACTAAAAGAATAATTAACTAATATTCTTAAAAATTAATTGTGTAAATTATTATAACTTCAAAATTACTTGAATTCACCTTCGTTGTCTTCATTACTTATTCACCTTAATCACCGCTAAGTCTTCGTATGGTACGTATGCAATGAGGAGAGGTGACTGCCCGCAAGTTCCAATTAATGGCGTTTTCATCCCGCATGCTAACAGCGTGCTATACCTAGGAATACATCTGGATCACCGTCTGACGTGAAAGAATCATGTCTGTGAGAAAAGGACTCAGTTTAAGATTAATTCAGGGAAATGTACTGGTTGTTAGGCAAGGGCTCGCAACTATCACTACCTAACGAGCTTTTGTTGTACTCAGAGGTTCTAAAACCTATTTGGACCTACGAATCTAACTGTGCCTTTCAAGTGAAAGAAACATCGAAGTCTTACAGTGATTTCAGAACAACCTATTGTGAAACATAACAGAAGAGCCATAATTTGCGAAAACATTGAAATTATCGATAATCTGGGATTGCCAACCGTTCGAGAGAAGATACGGGGATTCGGTACAAGATATAAAAAAGAGTGAACAAACATGTGAACAGGCTCGCGGTTAAACCAACCGTGTTGTTCTAGTGGTAAATGCGTCTTCTCAAATCAGCTGATTTGGAAGTCGAGAAATTCAGCGGTCAAGTCCTAGTAAAGTCAGTTATTTTTACACGGATTTGAATACTAGATTCTGGATGCCGGTGTTCTTTGGTGGTTGGGTTTCAATTAAACACACATCTCAGGAATGGTCACCTGAAACTGTACAAGACTACACTTCATTTGCACTCACACATATCCTTATTCATCCTCTGAAGTATCTGAAAGGTAATTACCGGAGGCTAAACAGGAAAAAGAAAGAAAGGCTCGCGGTTAACCTGTGGATAACAGCGAGGATGTAGGGCCCTTAAAGCGACTGCATTTACTAGATCCGTAAATTCTCCAAGATTTAAGGTGAATCAGTTATCCTAGGGTGTTGTGTATCGTCAAAATTCTATTTCGATTCGCCACTTCCTCTTGTTAGTTCTTTGAGTTTTTTCACTGTTCTTTGTTAATTTTGAAATTCTTTCTATGATTAATAAGACTATTTTTTTAGCGTTTTCTTTGTTTTTTTTTTTTATGTTCTGAACTTATTAATGTTCCTTGGACTCATGTTTGCAGTGCTTATTAATGTTTATTATACAGAGTGTTTCTAAAATGATGAGCTGGCTATATTTTTTGGATTCTACTTGTAAAACTAAACAAAAAATATCTTAAGGAAAAATGGCAATTTCTCCTTCGTTCTTGCCCTGTCCGCCATTTTGTTATTTTTATGTAAAAATTTACATCTCAAGTTCGGATATAGGAATCACATTAAAATTTTGTAAGCGTCTTGTTAATAAAATTTTAAATTTAACAAAAAATCAGGACTTAAATTCCTTCGCAAATTACAAAATGGCGACTATGTTTATTTTTCAATCCGTTATATCGCCATAAATATTAGTTTTATCAAAATTTATGTAATTTACTAAAATATTAAACGTTTTATTTTGAACAAGATGACATTTTATTTTTTTAAATCGGTTAACAAATAGCCAATTATGGCAGAAAATTGATGTTTTAATTGTGTCTGTTTTCATATCCTTCACTTTACGTTCAATTCGATGACATATTAATTGTTTTTATTTATTGCTAATTCTAATATTGTAAATTAGTATCAAATGAAGTAATAATTTTCTCATAGTCATAGACCTAATAATTATGACACAGAATTACATCATCGATTTCAACTACAACTCGACTATTTTTTAACCGTTTTAAAAAATTGAAATGTCATTTTGTTTAAAATTCACTAAATTTGTTCAAGAAGCACTAAATTTTACGTAAACATCGGTCGCTACTGTACAGAATTTGTAGTAGCAAACCGTATACCGTAATATATATCACTTGTTTATAAAACTAATAACGTTTTACGTTTATGTCCAGTCGGTTGTTATAGAAATTGCTATTTTTTCTAAGGATTATTTTTTTTTTTTAGTTTTAGAAGTAGAATTCGAAAAGTTATAGCCAGTCCACCATTTTAGAAACACTCTATGTATTTATGTATCTGTATAAGGTATGTATATATACATAAATATATATATATAGTTCTTTGAGGGATTTCAACGGAAACCCAGATCTTCATGTAATTCTTTTTTTATAATTTATTTATAGTGTCAGTAAATTGGAACCGATTGTAAATTAGAAAATGCGGTCAAATAAAATAAATAAAAAAATAATTTATTTAGTTTCAATCTATTTCTACATTTTGACAAGTATATTGTACGAATAAATTTTATAAACACAATATAAAAACCAACGTAAATCAAATAAGCGAAACGAAATAGTAAACCCTTCATATCATGTGGAATCTGAATAATATTTATAAATAAAGTAACTACTTTTAATTAAAAAAAACATTTAAAAAACAATTATGTTCTTTCTCCAACCTATATACAATTTCAGATAATAATAATAGTAGTAGTTTTATTTTTTCCTTTAAATCAATAATTTTATTATGTACAATATTATTCAATAATTATGTACATAAAGCTATTATTATTATTATATCAATTAATATTATCCATTTTTACCTTTTAATCAATTACTTTTATATAAATTTAATATTTATTTCTATAATTTTATGTTACATTCAAATCATTACTTTTTAACAAATTAAAATCAATATAATTATTGCTTTAATAACTAGTCTTGAAATTCTATTGAACATTGAAATAACTATTCAACGTATCAAATTAATTCATATTAATATTCCTCTTACTGTTAATGTTATTTACCAACTAAAAATTATATATTTCAATATATCTGAAATTACATTTTTTATTTGTAATGTCAATAATATCTTACAATTTTAAATAAAATAAGATTTTATTTTTGAAATCATTTTTCATTTAAATTAACTTTTCTGCTTTATCGATTACTTATATACACAATATTATATTACTTAATTATACGAGATTATAAATATATAAGGAAAAATAAATTCATGTTAAATAATTTCTTGATATTTAATTATTAAATTACATCTCCAAGATGAAATAAGTAGCTTAAAATTAATTATCTTTACTAATATTATTGGTTTTGCAATTCATTATTAATGATTTTAATATTTTCTTTTTACATTAAATTTCAAACATATTTCAAGCAAAATATCCTTAAAAGCGTTAAATTTCTACATTTGAAAACTAAATCTATACAAAATTACATGAACTTCTTCACATTCATTTTTAATGAATTGTTCAACTAAAAATCTCTTTGATTTTTGTCGAATAATTTTAACGTTCCTCGCATTTTATTAAAGGGTGTGATCAATCGTATTTCGTAGTAGATTATTTCATTAAAGTTCTGCTTCTAAGTTATTTATTTCTTCTATTAATTCATTCATATTTTTTGTAAATTCTTCCTAAATATGTTTTACTTATATTTTTCAATGCGGTCAGTCCTTCAAACTAATATCTTATCAAATCATCAACGTATTACACACAAATACAAAATTAATTACCTTTTCTATATTAATATACGTGCAATATTCAACTTTATCTTTCCATTCCATTATTTTTTATTATCTAATTTTATATATAATTTTTATATTCAAATCTCTTTTATTATCATTTAATTATAGAATTGGAACTACATTTCTTCTTCTATGTGGGTACACGTCCTTTAATAAATCAGAATTTCGTAACATACATCCTCATCGTATAACAGTACATTATATATATTTTTTTTTTTTGTTTAACCTCCGTGACTCCGTTAGATATTGCTTCAGAGGATGAGATGAATGATTTGTAGCGTGTGTGAAAATGCCATGCCTGAGCGGGATTCAAACCCGGGACCTCCGGATGAAAGGCTGAGGATGAAAGTCACTCGCACCACAGAGGCCGGCTATAACAGTACAATTTAGAATCTTCAAATGTATTTAAAATATATAAAATTATAATAATTAATCTTTAATCATAATTAATAGATTCCTTATTTCATTAAAAAGCAATCTAACATTTATGTTGATCATTTTCTGTCTACGATTATATTAAATACCTTTTTATTGTATTATCTTTTATTAGATAATCTTATAGAAGATAAGAACTTAATTAATACTAATTTCAATCATAGTGAACACAATTATTTATTAATTTTTTACTTCCCATTTAAATGTTAATCAATCCTAACTTTATAATTTCCTACTTTGATTCTATTTAATATCTTTCTATTAAAATTATATTATTTATTTTAACTTTATTTTTATTATTACTATTATTTTTAATATTACATTACAATTATTATCTTAGAATATAATTTCAAAAATAATACCTGTCTACTAACAATGGATAATATAACTTTATTATTAGAAATTAATTTTATATTTATAATAACGTTTATACATAGCCTAATTCATTATTATTATTTTTTAGTTGAGATTAGTAAAATTTAATATTATCTACCAATACAATTTTGTATAAAAATCAACCATTTTTAATTTATTTTAATTGTATCCTGTAGTTTAGAAATATTATGTTGAGCAACTACGTTACGTATATTTTTCATATTAAATGTAACATAATTTTTACTTTACCTAATATGTTTTTTGCGGGTTAATTTGTAGTTTTTTTTTCTTTTTTTTGGTTTATTTTTTACTTTTTTATAATTGATTAAAAATTAACAAATTTATTATTAATGGTTTAAAAATGGCTTAAATTTCTTAATTTAGCTTAAAGTTAATTTTTTTCTTTTTTTTAATTTTTATTTACAATCGGTTACATTTTTGTACGATCATTATTACATCACATATATTCACGTTAAAAAGGCATCCCTATTAAATTCCTCAAAAATAATTTACTAATACCATATAGAAATTCTGAGGATAGAACGTAGTACTTAGATTACACAAAAATTACTGTTCTGTGAGAGTAGTATAGTAGAAAACAATAACAAGAATCACAAACATAGCGCATTAATGAACCACTTACAAAAAAAATTAAATCAGAAAGAAACAAAGTGAAAACAGAAACAGTGAGGAAGGGAATGAAGAATGGATTAATACGCAACACTCAGCGAGTATAATTACAAAAGTAGTTGCAAAGGACCAGGACGTGTAGCCGCTTTTTCTAACATCCTCACGGTTGTCTAGAAGATTTACCGCCAAGTGGTTAACGTGATCAATTAGTCGAAGTTCATATTTCAAACTGAAACGTTGTAACTCTTCCTTGACGTACCGTAGACCCAATTAATTGCGATTTAAGTTTTTAGCAAACCATGGCTCTTCAGCTATTCACTTCACTGGTGTTCTGAAACCACTATATGATTTCAACATTTGTCTTTCTTGCCGTGCCCCATAGTTGGACGACTCCATATCGATTTCAAAAGAGGTAAGTATAAAAGAAACTTATTAGACAACTTTAACTCAGGCCTTCTGCCCAGCAACTAGTAAATTTCCTTGAACTTCATGTTAAATTGCTTTTTCTTTTTCACACATGAACATTCCACACCAAACAATGATTCAGGTACCTTATATTTTCAGTATACGGGATTAAAATCCCATCAGTTGTCTTGGCATTCTTGCTGACAAACTGCGCTGGCTGCCTCCTTTCCTCTTTGAAAATGTCACACGGCTCGACTTAGGTTGATTAACCGTTATCTTTCTTGTAAATTCCTTATCAGTTCCCAAAACTGACCCTTACGAAACCCCCGAATTACGAAGAACGCAAATAATGCTTGATTATATTTAACCTGGGAAAAACACCCTTTCAGGTAGTTACGAAGAACAATGTCATAAGTTTGAAGAAGGTATTTCAAATTGTATAAAAACTCAGGCAGTCAAACCTTGTGGATGACCTGTTGGACATCTAAGAAGGCTGACGAACAGTAACTCTTCTCTTTTAAGATGCTGCTGATGACATTAACAAGACTGCGTTTGCTCAAAAGTGGAGTGCCCACTACGGAAATCTATCTGGTGATCTGGAATAACATGAATCTGCTCCAGAGTATTCCACATCCTTCGAAGAAATAACCTCTCAAATACCTTCGACAAAATAGCCGACAGGCTTATTGGCCTGTTCCAGGATACATCATGCACAGGATTACCCGGTTTAGGAACCATAACCATTTGTGAAACTCTCCACTCGGTAGGGAGGTACGTCGTCCAGAGGTTACCACTAAAAGTATGGGTTGTGCACTGGATGGCTTTGATAGAAAGCATAAATAGCATCTTATTAGTTATCAAGTCAAAGCCAGTGGTCTTCTGTGAGTTATGTCACCTCTCGATCACGTGTAAAACTTCTGCTGAAGAAAACGGCTTAAATGATAGACTCATAGGAATCGGGCTACTCAAGAATTCTATGATTTTCTGTTCACAGGGACCCCGCATATCAAACGGTTGAAAGAACTCTCTGATGAAACTAAAAGTCAACACTTTTCTCCGTCACTCATACCCCATGAGCCATTAGAAGCCTTCAAAAGAGAAAACGAGTGGAGGTCATCGAAAGCTCTTCGTGGCAGTCCATGAAGAGTAATCGTCTCTATGAGAAAGGGATAGACTCTCAAGGTAATTTCTGAATTATTTATTTTTAATAGATTTAAGCAGTTCTTTCATTCTAAAGATGGTGAATGTCACGCGGGACTCCGTGATGGAGCTGTGCGGGAGTAGGCGTTTATTCTCCTCTCTCGGGCTGACCGGAGCGGAGTCAGATAGAAACTCATTTTGAGTAATAAGCGGGGTTCTTAAGGGAACTAGGTCTAAATTTCGCTGTGTGAAACTTTTAGTGGGAAAGTTTGTTATAGAGGCTGTTAGTACGGATCTGAGACATTCAGTAATTGGCTCTTTAATAGTTAGGACTAGGCGCGGGGTCTTCATTCCGCGATTAGGCTTCTAGCTTAGTTCCTGAGGGCGACGTGGTAGCTGCAGGTGTCCGTTGTCTTCATTCTGAAGGCATAAATACGTAAAACTATCTAGGGGTGAACTTTACCGATGCAGATGTCCCTTGGGGCATCTGCATCGGTGGCATCTCTGCGGGGCCTGGACTGAAAGCTGTGGTGCGCAATCAGTTTGAGGGCGAGAAGATGTCCTCCGTTAAAGCCACTACTGGCTAGGAACGGAGGGGGTGGTGTAGCGACCGGACACGCTACGAGGTTGGATCTTCTCCCCTCGGGGGGGGAATCGAGAGTTGTTTCATTCTGAAGCTGGTGTAACCGAACGGATTAAGGCGACAGACAGCCGCATCCCTTAGTTGTTTCAATCTGCGGGCGATCTGTTCAGGGATTTCCTATCTTCAGATCTCCTGTGGAATTTCCATCGTCTCCTAAGCCTCCTCTTTAGAGTAATAACATCCATCACTTCTCTTAAGTAGCCCACTTTATCCTTCTTCTCACTTCTAAGTTCGGGTGTCCGAGCCCCAGGCAGCTTCCAGTCGCAGGTGTATAGCCTTCCAGTCGCCGCCCACTACAAAAATAAAGAGTTATTTGACCTAATTATTATTGAAGTACAACTGATTAACCTTTAAAAGTCTTATTTCTAGGTTAAAATAATATAGAAATAGAACCTAAATACAAAAATTACAGCAACAAAAAAAATAACGGGGCAGGAAAAATAAAAATTAATTATAATAATTCATAAATAAAATAAATAACTCCTATTACTAAAATTCTATTGTATTAAAAAAAAATTAATACGGGATTAAATAGAATAATTGTAAACAAATACCTAATTATCCATTAATAAATAATAATAAATATCATTATTTTTTTTTAATTTTATGCTACATGATACATGATTATCATGCATATTGATTTAGGAACTGTTCATTAAAGTAGAATTACTAAAAATGTTTATTCAGATAACTGAACTTCATGTAATTGGTATTTTACTTGAAGGATCTGTATTTTTTATTATAAAGAACGCATTTTTACGCCTGAATAATATCATTTTTTGTTTAATAAGAATCTACAAATTTACGACTATCTGAACTACGTCTAGTACATTAATACTAATGAAAAGGTATGTTAGCAGACCTCTGATAGGAGGTTTTGTAACAGTTGAATGATAATGTCAAACAATTATATGAAAATGTTTAGTATACAGAATATTAATATGTAGCACACAGGATAATTGGAAAAACATATATAAATATAATGACGTCAGAATTGTGTTTCTTAAAAGAAGTAATTTATAACGCTTTGTTTATTAAGAAATAAAATATAAGCATTTTGAAAAAAAAAATGTAATGACTTCCAAATTTTTAATTATTGGCATATCCTATCTCCTCATTTTAAGTTGAAAGTTTGTTTAAATCTGAACATAATGTAAAAGAACTTGGATAAAGTTACTTCCAATTACGTTTGAAGTGATGAAGCTGTATTCTGTTATAAGCGTATTGTTCCCTCCAGATCAATGAAAATGCTTAGACAGGCGCATCCTATTAATCGTACGTATTTGCACACCAATAAAATGTTCTTTTTTAAAATAAATTCCTGCTTGTATTACGTAAAGAAAATATATGTTTTTTAGTACACGATAAAGAGATGTCCTTGAAAAATTTGTTAAGAAACTTAAAAGAGAATAGAGATCCTCTTATACAACTTTTAAAACTTTATTCGGCGTAGGAAGCAATTTTAAAAAAAAAGAATAAAATAAATCTTTCCCTAAATGGAATTTCTATCGAAATCACTAACTTTATACACCGTTTTTTCCTAATTTTTTATTTTCTTTAATAAAGTAACATTTTTGCTTTTATATTTAAAATTGTTCAATATGTTAATATCGCATTTAAACTATTACTTGTACTAATTGTTATTAAACTTACCAGATCTAGATCTCTTAACGAAATACCTAGAATTTTTTTTTGTCTTCAGTTATTTCACTGGATTGTTGCAGCTCTCCAAGATTTCCTATCTTGTGCTAATCGTTTCATTTCGGTATACTCCCTACATCCTACATCCCTAACAATTTGTTTTACATATTCCAAACGTTGCCTGCCTACATAATTTTTTTCCTTCTACCTTACCCTCTAATATTAAATCAATTATTCCAGGATACATTAATATGTGGCCTATAAGTCTGTCTCTCCTTTTAAATATATTTTTCCAAATCTTCATCGATTTGCCCCAACACCTCTCCATTTATCACTTTATCCACCCATCTGATTTTCAACATTCTTCTCTAGCACCATATTTCAAAAGCTTCTAATCTTTTCTTCTCAGATACTCCGATCATCCAAGTCTCACTTCCGTATAAAGTGACGCTCCAAATATATACTTTCAAAAATCTTTTCCTGACATTTAAATTAATTTTTGATGCAAAAAAATTACATTTCTGGCTGAAGCTCGTTTCGCCTGTGCTATTCGGCATTTTATATTGCTCCTGCTTCGTCCATCTTTACTAATTCTACTTCCCAATTAACAAAATTCTTCTACCTCCATAATCTTTTCTCTTCCTATTTTCACATTCAGTGGTCCATCTTCATTATTGCTACTACATTTCATTGCTTTCGTTTTGTTCTTGTTTATCTTCATGCGGTAGTTCTTGCGTAGGACTTCATCCATGCCGTTCATTGTTTCTTCAAAATCCTTTTTACTCTCATCTAGAATTACTATATCATCAGCAAATCGTGTCATGTTTATCTTTTCACCTTGTACTGTTACTCCTGATCTCCGGTGTGGTAAAACGTGAGTTACAAGAGAGTAGCATTGTTTAGTAGTTTTATACAACGCATATAACTTTAACCGATCTTTTGCACCTTATTGAGATTTTTACAACATAATTGGTAATAAATAATTTTATTTACATAAATACGAGTATTTATAATTATATGTTTTTATCATCATATCATCAATCTAACTTTTATTTTCCATTAATCTCCTATTGCATAAAGTAATGTAGAAGAATGATTTAATAAATTTTTTCCCTACAGTAAGGGCATTATGAATTGGATTGTTTACAAATTAAGGTAACGTTTACGAAAAAAATTTATCTATTAAAAAATCTGTAGAGAAGTAGTAATTCTGTTTCAGTCTTTCTTATTTTTGTGATGGATGTAAAGCATGCGAGTTACTCAAATATTACTTATGTTTTCTCTTAGAGTAATGATGTTTACTGTACAGTCAGACCTTATAATTAAAAGTAAGAAGATGTTACTCGTGGAGCTGATCATCCTCTGTATTTCGGTAAGATTACGGCCGATTTGCAACAATGTGTTTGGTTCGGTGATAACAGATACGGAAAAACGTTTCATTACAGAAGTTATTTACTTGGCCCTCCTCTATGAATCATGAGACCTTGCCGTTGGTGAGGGGGCTTGAGTGCTCAGGGATACAGAGTAGCTGGACCGAAGGTGCAACCATATCGGAGAGGTATCTGTTGAGAGCCAGACTAAGGAATGATTCCTGAAAGAGGGCAGCAGCTCTTTCAGTAGTTGTTAGGGGCGGGAGTCACAATGACTTAAACGGCCGTATCAACATCACTCAGTCCTCTGAGTACTGCGCAGCTGAAAGCAATGGAAAACTACAGTTGCTTTTTTTCCAAGAAAATGTGGCTCTCTGCATTTTCACATAGCAATAATGGAGGCGCCTTCCTTGGTAAAATATTCCGGAAGTAAAATAGTCCCCCGTTCGGATCTCCGGGTGGGGACTACTAAGGAAGGGGTCACCAGAAAATTAAAAAATAACATTCTACGAGTCGGAGCGTGGAATGTTAGAAGCTTGAAAAAGGTTGGTAGGCTAGAGAATTTAAAAAGGGAAATGGGTAGGACAAATGTGGATATAGTAGGAATTAGTGAGGTTCGGTGGGAAGAGGAAGGCGACTATTGGTCAGGTGATTTTAGAGTAATTAACTCAGCGTCAAATAATGGGCAGGCAGGAGTAGGTTTCGTGATGAACAAGAAGATAGGGAGGAGAGTGGAGTATTTCAAAACGCATAGCGATAGAATCATTGTAATAAGGATAAAATCAAAACCTAAACCGACAACGATTGTTAACGTCTATATGCCTACAAGCGCCCATGATGATGATGAGGTAGAGTGTGTATACGAAGAGATTGATGAAGCAATTAAACACGTAAAAGGAGATGAAAATTTAATAATAGTTGGAGATTGGAATGCAATCATTGGAAAAGGCAAGGAAGGAAATATAGTGGGTGAATACGGGCTGGGCAAAAGGAATGAAAGAGGGGACCGACTTATAGAATTTTGCACGAAGTATAATTTAGTAATTGCCAACACCCAATTTAAAAATCATAATAGAAGAATATACACTTGGAAAAAGCCAGGCGATATTGGAAGGTATCAGATAGATTATATCATGGCTAAGCAAAGATTTAGAAATCAACTCGTTGACTGCAAAACTTACCCTGGAGCAGACATTGATAGCGACCATAATTTGGTGATAATGAAATGTAGATTGGGGTTTAAAAACCTGAAGAAAAGGTGTCAGATGAATCGGTGGAATTTAGAGAAGCTTGAGGAAGAGGAGGTAAAGAAGATTTTTGAGGAGGACATCTCAAGAGGTCTGAGTAAAAAAGACAAGGTAGAAAATGTAGAAGAAGAATGGGAGAATGTTAAAAAGGAAATTCTTAAATCAGCAGAAGCAAACTTAGGCGGAATAAATAGAACCGGTAGAAAACCTTGGGTTTCAGACGATATATTGCAGTTGATGGATGAACGTAGAAAATATAAGAATGCTAGTGATGAAGAAAGTAAAAGGAACTATCGGAAATTAAGAAATGCTATAAACAGGAAGTGCAAACTGGTGAAAGAAGAGTGGATTAAAGAAAAGTGTTCAGAAGTGGAAAGAGAAATGAACATTGGTAAAATAGACGGAGCATACAGGAAAGTTAAGGAAAATTTTGGGGTACATAAATTAAAATCTAATAATGTGTTAAACAAAGAACCATCTTTGTTTAACAAAATAACAACACCAATATATAATACGAAAGGTAAAGTCGATAGATGGGTGGAATATATTGAAGAGTTATACGGAGGAAATGAATTAGAAAATGGTGTTATAGAGGAAGAAGAGGAAGTTGAAGAGGATGAAATGGGAGAAACAATACTAAGATCTGAATTTAAGAGAGCATTAAAAGATTTAAATGGCAGAAAGGCTCCTGGAATAGACGGAATACCTGTAGAATTACTGCGCAGTGCAGGTAAGGAAGCGATTGATAGCTTATACAAACTGGTGTGTAATATTTATGAAAATGGGGAATTTCCATCAGACTTCAAAAAAAGTGTTATAGTTATGATACCAAAGAAAGCAGGGGCAGATAAATGTGAAGAATACAGAACAATTAGTTTGACTAGTCATGCATCAAAAATCTTAACTAGAATTTAATACAGAAGAATTGAGAGGCGAGTGGAAGAAGTGTTAGGAGAAGACCAATTTGGTTTCAGGAAAAGTATAGGGAGAAGGGAAGCAATTTTAGGCGTCAGATTAATAGTAGAAGGAAGATTAAAGAAAAACAAACCAACATTCTTGGCGTTTATAGACCTAGAAAAGGCTTTCGATAACGTAGACTGGAATAAAATGTTCAGCATTTTAAAAAAATTAGGGTTCAAATACAGAGATAGAAGAACAATTGCTAACATGTACAGGAACCAAACAGCAACAATAACAATTGAAGGACATAAGAAAGAAGCCCTAATAAGAAAGGGAGTCCGACAAGGATGTTCCCTATCTCCGTTACTTTTTAATCTTTACATGGAACTAGCAGTTAATGATGTTAAAGAACAATTTAGATTCGGAGTAACAGTACAAGGTGAAAAGATAAAGATGCTACGATTTGCTGATAATATAGTAATTCTAGCCGAGAGTAAAAAGGATTTAGAAGAAACAATGAACGGCATAGATGAAGTCCTACGCAAGAACTATCGCATGAAAACAAACAAGAACAAAACAAAAGTAATGAAATGTAGTAGAAATAACAAAGATGAACCGCTGAATGTGAAAATAGGAGGAGAAAAGATTATGGAGATAGAAGAATTTTGTTATTTGGGAAGTAAAATTACTAAAAATGGACGAAGCAGGAGCGATATAAAATGCCGAATAGCAGAAGCTAAACGAGCCTTCATTTGTCTAGTGACAAATGAAGAGGCATTGCGGCAAATAGATGAAGAAAGAAGCATTTGGAAAAATATAGTTAAAAGAAGAGACAGACTTATAGGCCACATACTAAGGCATCCTGGAATAGTCGCTTTAATATTGGAAGGACAAGTAGAAGGGAAAAATTGTGTAGGCAGGCCACGTTTGGAGTATGTAAAACAAATTGTTGGGGATGTAGGATGTAGAGGGTATACTGAAATGAAACGACTAGCACTAGATAGGGAATCTTGGAGAGCTGCATCAAACCAGTCAAATGACTGAAGACAAAAAAAAAAAAAAAATTACTTGGCTTGTCGTTCTATTTTCTTGGGAATAATTATAGTGGTTCAGGAAAGAACCACTAAAAAGAGGATATTTCATATCCATAATTTTAACTAATAAATAAATGTCTTGGTTTCTTTTTTTGTACGCGCTAATCTTAGAATCAACAGATACGATTTCAGTGAAATTTTTGCAAGCTCATAACAGGCGTATGGATATGTTACATTGTTTGTTATCGATATGTTAAAAAGAACCGGAGTTATTAGAAATTTTATTCGCTTACCTTCTTGATACACTTTTTTGTTATAGATATATTAAAAAGAACAGGATTTATTTACAAATTTTATTCATTTCCCTTCTTGACACCCCTGCTAGTTAGTCCGAAAGTGCGCCGCTTTACTCGGTCCGACCCTCTGTCGCATCATTATTTCGTTCAGTTTCTTCAGTGTCGGAGTTGAACGAAAAGGTTTATTGTACTCACTCAAGTCAATAACTTTCCTTTTCAAATTGAATGATTCCTGATTCCAGTTAATATATGTTTTGCAACGACCATCAATAAAGTCATAAGGTCAAAGTTTTCGTACAGCTGCTTGCTTTTATCATGGGCGACTGTAGGTGGCATGTTCTCGAGTAAGCAAGAGTTACGAACTGTTTACTTTTGTGGTAAAGAAAGAACCAAAAATGCAATTTATAATGAAACGCAGGTGTAAAAATTTGTATAAAACACTATTTTCATTATTCTACAGAAGTAAAGAATTCATCTATCTCTCTATAAACTGTCATATATATCTCTCTATTTATAAACAGCGTGTTTATAAATATTGCAAAATTATCAAATATTGATTTTACATATTGAGGAGAATGAATGATGAATCTCTTAATTCATACTTTAGATATTTATAAATTACAATAAGAAAGATTTTACATTTATTGTTAGCGATTTGTAAATTGGAAAATTGCTACCACGATTGTAATTTGCGTGTGAAACGCAGCTACTTGCTATCTATCTCTCTACTTATATCAATCGTGTAAAATATTTCTTATTGTGATTATGAATATCCAAATTATGAAGTAATAGATTTATTATTTACGTCCTCGATACTTAAAATCACTCTTTTTCTAGTACAGACTTGTATTGCCTTTATGGTATTTGATACATATTTTTTTTATGTATTGTAAATAGTTACATAAAAATGTCTCGAATTTGTAAAAATCCTCCTAACGATTTATGCTGTGTGTTTGGTGAATTAGCTTTTAAATTTCGACAAATACATAATTTCGACTCCTTTTATTAAAAAAAATCGTATAAATTCTAATTTGCGTTTAAATATAGAGATCAGGATATCTCTTGGACTCCTCATAACTGCTCAAATTTTTTCCTAATTTTAATAAGCTGCTGACAATTTATGAAGCCGCGACGTATGTCTTTTGCGGTTCGTATGGTATGGAGAGAGCCTAAGAACTACTCAACGGCCTATTATTTTGTTTCAAAAAAATTAAAACGATCAAAAATAAATTCAAGAAATCTGTTGCATATTTTAGGCTTTCTTTAGTCAGAAGGCCTATTCCACACAGTAAACAGTTACCTGTTGCACTTCTGTCAAAGCGATGTAGTTTAGAAAGAAATGTTGACGGTGAAAAAGTTTTGTGATTTAGAAAGTATTGGTGAAGAAGAGGATCCAAATTTCCTAGGATTTCAATTGTGATTGCGGTGACAGATTGTGTGTGCGGGCATTTTCCCCATTCCTGAAGTAAGGCTGCATAAGCAGTTCCCAGGATGGGTGGAGGTTTAGTCGGTAGTGCGCAGGAACAAATACGCACTTAATAACATCTTGCGGAACCTGTTAGCCAATCCGACACTGCTTCGTAAATGGAGTTCCTCCACCTCTATAAAAAAAAGGGTGAGACCATTGGACTTCACAAAATTACTAAAACAGAAATTGATTATGTGGTTCATGAAGTTATTTTTTGCTAAAATACAGTCACAGTTACTAGTTTTAAGATTAAAAGGATGAAATCTTTTCAAAATTTCTTTCTTTCGTGTTAAGCACAAAAATTTCAGCAGCTGTTATTCTTACAAGATAATATGGTGAACTGAAATGACATAAGTTCATTATTGAATTTTGTAGGGCAGTATACAATCATAAATAATTGAAATTGTCTATTACAATTAAAGGCTTTCTACGTCACAATGGAAATGAAACCCATTAATATTTCTCTCTTAAGTGGCCCAAATAAAAGAGATGTTTGATAGTAAGAAAATTTCTACTGCTGATTATACACTGTGAAAGTTATTCTTGGCACATACGTGAAGACCTAAAAATGACTTAGAAGTTCTGTTATATTAAGTACTACTGTTTCTTATCCGAGTGCGACAGTAAAACATGAAAAACGTCTGCCACATTAAAAAAGATTAGTCGCAGATAGAAGCTCTTACAGCTGGACAGAAAATTGTTATTTGTCAATCTCTTACAAATCCCAAGAACACAACACAAATCTTCCACTACAACACAAAAAACTTGGTTTATTGAATGATTTTATCAACCATGGGTCGTAATGGATATGGTTTCGTATAAATGATGAATACGTTTCTAAGGATAAATCAAAGAAGATCTCTGTGGAAGATATCTTTTAGACTACGGCAACGTAAGCTAATGAAGAATTCGAACTTTGAATAAATCTAAAATAACAATGGGTATCTGTTCAAAATATTGTTAAATAATTCCTAGGCAAAAACAATGGTAGCTATGTAGAATTTTTGAATGAAGTCCTTGAATTGCGGTGGAAGAATAAAGGATAAAACTAAAGAAAATCAGATATTAAATAAGATAATATCATACTATATATTCTATAAAAAAATCAGGTATCTTTAAATTCGTGCTACCCATCTATTCAGTATTGGTTTGCAGGTTTGATACCAGTGCAAAACTATTTTGACACATCTTATTAAGTGCATGAAAAAGAAAAATATATGTTTTTTTTTTTTAGATAAGTGTAAATTTTTACTATTTATTCAGTGATTAGAATTGTTTTTATTTCAGTATAGCTTGAATTACGAAAGTAAACACCTGAGTTTTATGTGTAAGTGTAAAATATGTATGCATTGATAAGATTGAAAGTCTGTCGGTCTATCACGTCTGAAACTTCAGACTGAATTTGATGAAATTTTCAAATGCTTCTGTTATGCCCTTTATTGGGTTTCAGGCCAATTAAAATTTCAAAAATGTGTCCATTATCCCCAAACAGAGGAGGAATTTGGACTCTAAAATTTATTGAATCAATTGATATTTTTTTTATGAATACGTACGTACTTGTTAAATACGACCTAAATTCTTGATTGCTACATTTTGATCCATCAAACTGTCTACGTTACAAAAATGAAGCGGTAGTTTTGCAAAAATCAAAAATCCAATGGACTCAAATAAAATATTTCCGCTCTTAGATTTATGATCCAAAGATAAGATTATTATGATAGGAATCAACTATAGCCCATATTAAAAAGGACATTTTTATTAATTTATAGCAATATTTGCGGCCTAAATGAGTATCCGAGTGAAGCCGGTGGGTAAACAGTTCATATAATTTAGTATTTTTTTGTAGGTTATAACTTATTATAAAAAAAGAAGTGTTTATTAAAATTATACAAAACGCAGAAAAAACCCACCGGATTGGTGTAGTGGGGAACTCGTCATCGCAAATCAACTGATTTCGAGATCGAAACTTTGGTGTTGGGTTTTCAATTAATCACACATCTCTAGAATGATTGACCTGAGACTGCACAGAACTACATTTCATTTACATTCATACATACATATGATTTACATTCATATATTAGACAATATGAATCAGAATTAAACAGAAAGAGAAAAGAAAAAACGCAGAAAAACAAAATTTTGAAATCATGTTTTACATACATTTCCATCTCGTATTACCTGACTAAAAATAACATGAAGTAAAAAAAAATAGTTATTTCCGAAATATCATCCTCTCATTACTGTCATTATCATTAATTTTCATTTCATTTTAAACATTATGTTGAATGAAATTAACTGGCTGACCTTTAAAATATTGATGTCTCCTTTTCCGATAATCAAATATATTTTTTTACCCAGTAAAATTAAGTTTTACAACGGAAATAGGAAAAACAGGTTTTAATATAGCAAACTATAAATTATGAATGTTTACGATAATTTATTACAAAATTTGAACACTTATAATAACTAAGGTGTTTTCTTTCGTTAGCAAAATTATAGTCATTAATTTACTCATTATTTCCTTTTTTGTACTTTCCTTAATGTTTAAAAGTTTAATCAGGATAATATAGTCAATTTTTTGTTATTATTGTTGTGACAATTTAACGGAATAAATTAATATTTGATAATTAAAATTGTTCATTCTTTTATAGATCAATCAAAATTTGTTAATGTAAATTAGTAGTAGTAGTAGAGTATATTACTGTTAGCAAAGTAATAAAAGACTGTCAGTAGTATCATTAATCAGACGTGATCTGAATAGAACGCCATATTTTATCGTTACATTTATAAAATATCGACCGTACTTTGTTATCATTATTATTTAGTATATTGCGTAGAAAGTTGTATTGAATACAAGCCGTCAGATTAATTAACCTGAGATGTTATTTGAATATATTTTATTAATTGTATAAAATAAATAAATAAATTTTGAATTTTATTATAAAAATACAAAAGAAATATGTTAAAATAATGAATAGATGTTGTAAGTAAAGAATTATAAAGGAAAGAATTACTGCGGTAATTACCGATGAAAAACAGGCCTCAACAGGAACAGTGTCTGTCGACTTGTACTTTGTCCAATTTCTGCTGTTTCGTCAGCTGTACTGTTAAGACTAATGATGTATTCTTCAAAGCTCCCTACTATCATTTTTTTACTTTTTTCTCTTATTATCATAACTAGTTAGTTATTTTTTGCCTCATCTCATCTTAAAAAGATCAAAGAAAAATTTCTTATCCACTTAAGATCATAAAATTACATTCCATAACTACGCGATTCATTCTCTTTAATTCTGTAGCAAAATAACAGGATTCTTTCAAAAATTTCTTTCGTTTTATAATCCTATGAAGTACAATAATTTGTACGCATAAAAATTTCTTCTTTTTTTTCATTCGAAAAATTAAGTCATCCATTTTCTTGTTTATTTGACTTAAATATTTAGATTAAATGATTTTTCTTGCTGTTTGTATATTCTCTTGTGTAAGTTTTTATTTAATAAGAAGAAATAGCAATAAAATATGATAAATAACAATTTAAACCATTGTAAGGATGAATCAGAAAATTAATTAAATTTCTTTTTAAAATTATTATTTTAAGTAACACAATATGAACTATAAATTTTTTAAACTTTCTTAATTAAATAAATTGTGTTTTTTCTTCTTAATACGTGTTTATGAGATAAAATACAAAATTTTTACCTCTCTAGAACATTGTAATATTTCTTCGATTCAGGCAGAATAATGAAAAATAGTTTTATAGTTTGTAATTAGGTAATTTTCACATGCCATCCTTTTAGAGCATATTCAATTCTAATCAAGCTTTTATATGAGACAAATAGATTTGATTTATTAGTATTGAATATGATCTTGGAATGATTACAATTAAATTTTATCTTCGAATGTAATTGAGTATTACCGAGAAGCGATAAACTGAAATACTTATAATACGGCTATTCATCTCCTTAACGTTAGGCAGCTTAGTTCTAAGTAATTCTTAGTTCTTAGTTCTTAGTTCTAGTTAGCCAACATGTAGATACGAATGCAGAGATTAGGGAGTGTTCCCATAATATAGATGGTATTGCTCTGATGGTGGCACTGTTCCAAGACGAGTTCGAGTATTCATCTGAGGAGCCGAAGAGGGCACGGTCGACTCAGTTGGGCTTGGTGGATGAAGCTACGCAAACTTATTTCATTATTTCTGATGTGGCCATTCAAACGACGGATGGAGGTACACACGGGATAGATGTGCGGAAGGCACCGGAGACTGGAGTAGTTGACAGCGAATTGCCCCGGCTGATCCTCCAGAGTTGGCCCAAGGAGGTATTACGTTCACTGTGGTACGAGAGAATGTCAGTGGAGATAATAGCCTTGCGTGGGTGGCACGAGGGGCAGATTATTGGGCCACTTCGGCGTTGTTGGGGGAGAAGCCCTGGGCGGGCCCGATGCGTCGGGCACACTGCGGGCTGGTCAGTTTGTTGCTAACAATACCCGTGCGATTGATTTAGCTGGTGCATCAGTGGATGTAGGCGGACTGAATTATTTGGTGTTATTGGACTCATCGGAGGGTGAGGAACGTTTGGTAAATCGCTTCATGGAATTACCTCGGTTTGTGTTGTGTGAAAATGCCAGTGCCTATTTTTATGAGCGGCAGGAAGCACATGTGAGGATCTCCTTCCCTCTGTAAAGAACTTTGTGTCACTGGGCGAGGCAGGTATACTCTCGGCGCGTTGAGGTGAGGGAGAGGAACTTCACATCGGAGTTAGGGACACTGGAGAAGCTGCTGAGCAGTTACGCCGGAAAATGTTGGACAAGGTGGAGGACACGACAGTTACGGCCGGTAGGGGCGATCGACGTGTTTAATTGATTATAAAGGACATAGACGCCCTTACCTCTGATGTGGATTTAGTGCGTGATATCCGCAAGACGGCTGGACATTCAGTGACGATAGCTTTCCTCTCCATGCGACCCTCATTTTGGGCTTGCAACGGTGCAGTTCTGCCTCTGCTCGCGGATAAATTTCTGAAGGACGGCCGCATCCGGATCGGGTAGATGTCTTGCCGGGTTTCGAAATATTTCTATTATAATTTATATAATATATTATTATAATATTTCTATTATATATATTTCTATAATAGAAATATATTATAGCTGAGGAGCGTTGCTATAGATGTTGGGGGATTGGGCACCGGGCTGGGTCCTGAGACCGTCCCGATAGGCGAGGACATTATTTCAAGTGTGGGATTGCGGTGCATCTACATAAAGATTTCCCAACGGAGGTCAAATGTACCCTTTGTAATTCTCGGGGGACGCGGCGGCAGAATCAAGACCAAATAATGAAGTGTTTTTCTGTGTTTTGGGGAAGACCAGGGTTAGGACAGCCCTGTCCAGGGGGTGAGGCGCTTAGGTGTCCTACTGCCGGTGATTGGACACGGATTCCCGTAGTATTCCGATCGGACTTCGATGAGGGGGGCAAAGTGATTTCTACGAGGTCTCCTTATTAGAGGCGTGGCGACTAATTAAAGACCGAGTCCCTTCTGTCTGGGGGGACGTCTGAGTTCTCGACTAGGAAGTTTTAGGCGATAGCTCTCCCTGGAGCTGTGTTCATGCTTGGTTTCGGGTCTGACTCCAGGTGGGCATTAAAGCTGATAAACTCAAAAAAAAGAAAAAAGAAAGTAAAGTAATAGTGTTTTTTTTTTAATTTTTTTTTTTTTTTTTACTTATTACACCCTCTTTTTCAAATATAGTTCAGTTCAATGATGATTCTGAACAAAAAATATATTCTAACATTTCAAACACACAATTGTACGTCTTATTCCCTTTAATAAAAGAATTTTAGAATTTTGTGCAAAATCTTTTAGTTTTGTCTTTACAGTAACTCGCAAAATTGCGAATTGATTACTTAAGCTTTCCAGAATCCTGTTATTTTCCACTCTTATTATGGATTATAGAAGTTGAAATAAAATATTAGCAACATAAACAAATCAGTGATGAAATACGGCTTATTAACGGATGTGGTTGAAAAAAGCCAAATAAAATCACGTTTTTGCTGTGTCGTGTGTCGTATATGCATACGAAATATATCATATCATATCATATTTATGATATGAATATGTATATCATATCATATCATATCATACTTATAATATCCTCCTCGTATCATATTTATAATTGCCTCGAATTGGCTGGTCACAATTATTATCATTTTTTAAACAGCGTAAGACAGCACTAGCAAACTACACTAGTTCTAAAGATAGTAGATAGAATTTCCCTTTCTCCCTAAGAAGTATACACTGTCAGAAATTATTCAGGCTATAACGGGATAGAAATATATATATATATATATATATATATATATATATATATATATATATATATACATATACATTGCAGCACAATTAATGTAGCACAAGTCCATAGTATGAATGATGAATGTCAATTTTGTTGATGAAATCAGTCACTATTACTCTCGCTACAAAAAATTATTTGATTTAAAAAGTAGGGAAATTTTATAAAAACGTTTTCTTAAACTAGTTTTAAGCCTGTATTTCATCTTTTAATTTCAGGTTTTCTAAAGTATAGGATGTTTATCAATCCAGACAGAAAATTACCGGGGTTTTTTTAAATGGATTTGATTGCGAAATACTTATTGTAGTAATAATTATTGTGATTAAACCTAGTGGTACCACTATGATAGATTTATTTTCGTTTTTATATTCTTTCGATAAAATATTTTTTTAAATGTTTAAGTTACCAGCTCTAAAGTTACTTTACTCTTTATAAATTCTAACGTAGGCCATTATAGAGTGTCTAGAAAACAGTGCTTAAATTTACTAATCCAAATGTTATAAAATAGAAATCTGAGAATTTTATTCGTTAATTCCTCCTAAATTAAATGTTTGGTTTAATAAGAAAAAAAAAATTATTGTAAGAAGATTAAAATAGATTCATTATAATTATTTAGTTTATTATAACAGAAATCTTAATTTCATTCTCTCTTTCAAAAATATGATTTGTTAGAGGTTTTGTGGAAATTCGGTGACAGAATAAAATAAAGATATGGTGTTATGATTTATTTGCACAATTAGATTGTTGGAAGGGTTGGTATAAAATAATGTAACTGTGTAAAAAGCAGAGAACGTTTGTTAAAATATTATATAATTGAAAATAGTTAGGTAGGTTGTCCAGACTAGTAAAAATGTCTTTGATTTTCTGGTTGTTTACACAATAATAAAAAAAAAAACAGTAAGCAATAAACAAATCGATCGATCACTTGCTGATATTAAAAAAAATATAATTACATAGAAGAAGCATATAACAAAAAATAAGTGACCTCTGTAAAATAGTAATGTTATACTTACAATCAAATTGTACTCGTATATTAATAATTTTTAAAATAGCATATTGCAAAAAATACTGCGTTTTATCGAACAAAGCTGGAAAAATATGTGACCCTAAAATAGATCCTCTTACTTCTAAAACAAAATTAAAAATTAATGTAACTTTCCATTTCATTTATTTGTATTTTGTGTCGTCTCTAAGACGATATTAGATACAAAAATAACAGAAATAACATCGTCGAAAGATTAAAATGGTGTCAGACACTGACATAAGTGGGAGATGCCAGAGAATAATGTAAGCCTAAATGTTTTTGTGTTCACTTTTAAAATAAAATGATAAATCCAATTTAACTATTCCAAAAATAACATTTTGTTTTACCTTTTACTTTTTTCTTTTTTTTTTACTAAGTAACTATGAAATATATTTGTTTACGTAGGCCTATAATTAAATTTTTCTTCTTACACAAAGGCTAATAATAACAGATGTTACGCAGCTGTTTTAATCTGTTGATTATGCTGCACGTTAATGTTTTTTTTTTTTTTTTTTTTTGTTTAGTTTTCTACTTCTTTTTATTTATTTACGGTTCTTTTCAACAGATATTCTTTGCTGACTTGAAAACAATTAAAAGGATTTTTTATTCATAATTAGGATTAATTAACTATAAGTAATTAGTAGCTTAGAAATTTTTATAAATGAATATTACGGTTTTTTAAATTGTGACAGCTTTTATCCTTTATCATTTTAAATATTATGTAAGCTTTAAATCTCTGTTCAAAGTAGGCTTAAGAGAAAAAATTTACGTAACTGAACGTTTTAAGTAACTGCTACAGAAGAAATAAATAGAAATTGTGTAACTAGATAATAAGTATATAGTTAATATTGCACTATATTTATGTATATTTAATAAAAAGTAATAAAATTCGTGGCAATCTAAATATAATCTATTATCTTGCATCAAATAATAATCGTTTCTAATAATGTAATAGTAATAGTTTAAAAAATGGATCTTTTCTGTTATGCACCACGCACCATATATTTTGTTATTTCTCATTGATTTATTCAATATTATGACGTAATATCGTTTAAATAATCATATTAAAAAATGAAATATAATTTTGTAGATAAATTATTTTGTAAAACCTTTTTGGTCTATTTGGCTTACAGACTAGAGAGTTATCTGTTATTGTCTGTTTGTACGCAGTGTTAATATCATTGTTCTGTGCACAAAGTGTCTTCTTAACAATGTTCCGTTATTCCAAGCATCGTTTTCTAAAATATTAATTATTTGTGTAGAATATGTTAAATCTATGAGTTAAGTGTGCAGCATAGTTTGTAAAAGTACTTTGTAGGTTATTTTTTTTCGTACGGCAAGTCTCTGCTTTTGATGACCTAACTAAAAAATGGTAAGTATAAGTTTGCATTTTCTTAATATTTTTCTATTGCGTGTTTCTTTATGAAGTTAAGGTGATGTTTCATCTTAAGTTAAGTTGTCGTGCCCTGTTAAGTTGTCGTGCAATAATACGCTCAAAAACAATTACTAAAAAGTGTCGTTATGGGTTGTACGACCATATCAGTTAAAAGTTGTTTTACTTTATTGTAAACTCGCAATAATTGAGTACAAAAGTACTGCTAGTCTTACGTACAGGATGGTCGTAGGTTCCAGACTCGGCGAATATTTGGAAAAAACTACAGAAATACATAAAGAAGAGTGAGGAATACTTAACAGAAAAAATTCGAAAAAATATTATAAAATGAAAAGAAATTTAAACTTTTTTTTTTTAAGTTTGCATAAGTAGAATAAGTTATGAAAAATTAATTCTGAATAAATACTCACGTATGCTCCTACTGACTGAGATATTTGAATACTTTTTCAAATTGGGTGATAGGCCGAAGAATATTCTGTATTGTGTAAAATCGTGACCAGTCTTAGAATAAGGATTACGTAGATTTGTTTATGTAAACAAGTGCATTTGAGTGCGCTTGAGAATTAATTTTTTTTTCTGAAGTCTCCAGTTGCTTTTTTTATTTGTGATTTATAATTTAGGTTTTTTTTTGTATTGGCTTTCGTAGCCAAAATGTATAAAAGTTAATCTGTTGTTTATATATTACACAGACGCGAATATATATATATATATATATATATATATATATATATATGTATATTTTACGTTACTAAGTTTAACATATGCAATAACAGCGAAATCATTAATACTTGTCGTTGTACATTCCTATGGATTAGGATTTTTTTTAATTTTAGCCCTAATACTTTTTAAATAATTTAAATTTATTTATTTCATATTAATCATAATTACGCAGTCAAGTCATTGATTCACCGGTGTTTTAGATTTGCTTAAATATGATTTATTTTCAATAAAATATCTTGTTTCGCATAAAGAATATTTGAATCGCATATTGATAAAATTTAATCAAACTTCCCCTATTTTGTGTGGTGTTTTTTTTTCAGAAAACACACTTATAATTAATTTATAATCCATTTTTTACACAGAATATTTATTTTTCATTCTGTTGATATAATTATTATTCAAATAAAGAATACTATTACAATAATATGCTTTTTTTGTGTTGGAATACATAATTAGTACATATTTACTCATTTTGTCATTCGGGTATGTCTGCACAGATCATTAACCTTTGAAAAACATTATTGGTTAAAATATCCTTATTCTTCAACAGTTAAAGATAATTTCAATACAAAAATTATATAATTTTCAATATATAATTACATTAAAATTTTAATATATTTCTTTGCCGTAATTTATTTAGAAAAGGTATTCTTTAATTTTATTATTATTTCTCATTTAAATATGCAGTAAAAATTATTTTAGTTCACTCATCTAAATTAGAATTAAATATATATAATATTTTTGAATAACAGAGTATTTTTTCAACGAAATTCTCGCATGCTTTTGTTAGTTATTGTTGAAAACAAACTGAAAACTTATTAAAACAAACGAGATACTGTATCTATAACATAATTTACCTTTTTAGAATATTTACTTTGGGAGTATTTAATTTGTATCTAAAAAAAAATTACAAAGTAACCCGTATTTCTATTTGAATTACATTTACACTTATTAAATATAAATACTTAAACTTCCCTCTCTCTCTCTCTCCCTGTGAGGGTGTATTTGCATGTGTGCGCGTTCGCGAGTGTTCTCGGTGTTGTATAACTTATAACGCTACAAACCTATTCATCCTATTTTCTGACATGATATTATTTCATTAAAAGTACGAAAATTCACTTACTATCAATTATCACTTATCAGAAAAGAATGGTATCCAAATAAATCAATAATGGATCGTTTTATATCTGTTTTATAATAATCAATGCAGTCATAAAAATACTTTAGTAAGACAGATAACCTACTATTACGCTCAGTTACTGGTATAAATACAATTTTACTTTACAATAAGGATGCGCTGTTAAAATCCGTTGATACTCCTAACGAATATTTACTAACTTATTTTTTAAATATATTATTGTCTGATTATCAAATAATAACCAGTTAAATTAAATCAGTTAAAAAAAAATCAGTTAATTAAATAAATTAAATGATTTTTTATTCAAGAACCAGAAAATCACTTTTATTATCCAGAGGAAGAACAAATAAATATACGTTCTTCCTCTAATCTACTTCACGAAGAAACTGCTTACATATTATAAAAATGTTTTAAAAGTACCTATTATATGACCGTTTAATTTGTATAAATTAAAAAATTCAATTACAATAGTTTTATGTTACTGATATGGAAAGATTAAATTTAACGTGTTTTTTATTTTTAATTGTATTGGAATAAGTAGTTTTTTAGCCATTGGCTACTAAAATATGTACATTTTCAACTGTTTTATAATTACGCACACAAATTTCAGGTGAAGTTAGATAAAAATTTTCATCATCTACAATAATTTCTGTTACCAAATCTTGATTGATAAAGTTAGTTTATTAATTGACTTTTCTCTTATACAAATTTCACAAAAAATTTTGCCACAGAAAATATAGAATGTTTATTTTCAGATTTAAATAGTTTTACGTCAGAAAAAATGATGCTATATTTTTCAAGAGCCTTTTTATTCTTAAGACATATACTGCCCTCTTTAGTTATGAAAAATTTTCTATTTTTTTTTTTTTTATGTCTACACTGATAGTTAGGATTACTGAGGTTACAAGGATTACTCATAATCCTTGTATTTCTTTCGGTCTTTCAAAATTTTCTTCTTTTCATTTCTATTATATTCCTGCGATTTTCCTTAATGTTTCTCTAATTTTATAAATGCTTAGCTTTCTATTAATAATTGTGGCTTGCTACATGAACAACATACTCTTTCTTATTTTTAATCTTATTCCTCAAATTACTACTTGTTCTACTTCTCTCCAACTTTAGTTTAATTATTCACAAATAAAAGGTGAACTAAAATGTAATGTTTTAGTATAGCTTAATCATGTAGAATTTCTTAAAAATCAAAATACCTTACAAAAAATGCTGAAATCAATATTAAAGTGCAATTTTGTTAACAAAATGTTTAACCTGCTCTTCCCCAAAATTTTATAAATAATCATAATCTTTTTTTTTATTTTTCTTAATTTAACATAAAGGCTTTCGAAATATGTGAGTTATTACGTTTTAAAGTTTCATTGAGTTTAAATATACTACACTATTTTGATAAGGTTTAATACCATTAAATTGATAAAATGGAGAAAAGTGTGTGTGTGTGTGTGTGTGTGTGTGTGTGTGTGTGTTAAAATATATAAAGGCGATATTCATTAGACAAAATTTTCTTATTTACGACTAAAATTGTCCGGTGAATAATTAAACGCAATGGTAGTGAACTATTACACATTTCGTGTAGATCAACCGTTTCCCTTTACTGGCAAGATTCCAACAGTGTAATAAAGTAGTAACGAACAAAAAATAAAATCAAACTAAAATAAAAAAAAAATATAAAAAAAAAATCACTAACGCCTCTTCTTTGCCAGAATTAGACAATTACTGTAGGCTCAGGCTCATGCTATAATGTTTCTTTTATTGTAACAACTGTTTAAAAATAATTTAATATGCCTATTATGCAATAATAAAACAACGTTTTAGCTATTGAATACATTGTTCAGTGAATTTAATGGATCTAATTCGTTTCCCATTATCAAACAAGAGAGCCATTTAACAGTGCTTAAATTATGAGAAGATTGAAAAAGTGGTTTTTATATAACAACGGGTAGTATAAATCAATCAGTAATCACTATTTATGCGTATAATATATTTAATGACATTACGCATGTAAACATGTGTTTGTTATATGTTAAAATGTAACAAATAGATCATAATTATTTATTGAGTACAATACAGTTATATAATTGAATTTTTTTTACAGAGCTTATCTGTGTAAATGCTTGCTGTAATAGCTTCTTTTCATTGATAAAATTTCATTTTCAAAATCTCTTTTATTGCATTTCACCTCTAAGAAACTACCTGATCAAGTATTTTGAAAATATCTAAATTTGAACGTAAATCATAGATAATTTTAAATAAGTGATATTCCCTCTAAGTATATTTTTTAAAATTTTTAATTTAGTAATAATAATAAAGTTTTTCTGTTCTTTATTTACTTCATTTATTTTAGGTTTTATTTAAACGAAATAATAATTCTATTTTTTTGTTATGATTTCTCATTGAGCTATTGAAATTTATAATAAATTAGGTGTTCATATTAAGTTTCAAATATGTTTAAATTTTAAATTGTAACTTTTCGGTTTCATTTAAGGAACTGAACACGTTATTAATAGTTGCAATAAACTGTTGATCCCCAAGAAGAAATTTAAAGCAGACCTATTATTTCTGATTGGTGATTCCGTACTAGTTTCCCTTAAAAATTGTAAAAATCTAAGGATTCAAATTCACCAATCGTTTAATCGTTTCGGAATATATATTTCAACTTATCGTTCAGAAAATGGTAATTAAAACAAATTTATAAATCTCTACCACCGCCATCATTTTTCAGAAAAAAATAATTTTAATTATATTATGATTTAAAAAATTGACGTTATAGATTAGTCAGTTTTTTATATTTTTTGATGTTACCGCTCTAAATGACAGTATCCCGATTAAATAAGTAATAAAGATTTTGTGGAATTAGTTGATGGTGTACGAACCGATGAAGTTCGGCGGTGGTTCTTAAATAATTAGTCATAAATTGATGTTATTTTCAATTCTTTATATTTGAAAATTCTTTGTATGTATAAATTGAATGTTTAATATATTTGAAATATTAAATAAATTATTTACATGTTATTAAATGTTTATTATAATTGAATTATGAACTGGAACTGTTACTGAATGCGATTGTACAAGAATAATGCGGTTGCCATTTGTAGGCGACTGGCTTTAACTGAACAAGAGTGACGACTGAAGAATGCATAATGAATGACCACAAGAATGACGATGGACTTGCTTAAATAATGTTGCTGGAGCCGCTGTTTCGTCAGAAGCCGAGTGTATCCGAAAGGAGCCGTGTGAACAGTTAAGAGCCGAGTGATGTTGTCAGGAGTCGATTGCATCCGAAAGGAGCCGAGTGTCGTGTAAGGAGCGGCTAAATCGTCAGCAGCCGAATGCATACGAAAGGAGCCGAGTATATCGTAAATATCCGAATGAATCCAACCGAAGCCGAAGATATTTAAATTTAAAAATCCAGTTAAATGCATTAAAGCTCCATCATTTGAACGATAATAACAAAATATAAATATGTAAAGATTATTTAAAAATTAATGAAACCTAATGGCCGAACAAATGGCACAATATGTTGTTTCGCTTGAAATAATGAAGTATATATTTAAAGTTAGTGGATTATCCTTCAAACAGTCCCCTTTTCAATCAATAACAATTTTTATACACACGAAAAAAACAATATTAACAGATAACCATCTCACACTGTATTACTTGCTAATCTTTCTTGTGTTGTGAATTTCTGTGTTTCCAATTGGCTTGATATTCTAGATGATATTTTTCTGTGTTTTTTATATTTATCAAAAACAAGTTTACTACTATTTATATTACTTACTATTCCCTACGATTTTATTCGATTTTTACTCTTTTTAAATGTAAAATTTAATCTTAATGATAATAAATCAATTTTTGATAATTATAGAAAAAGATTCGAACTAACAATTGTATGACCAACGATTCTTTTCATCTGACGAAAAATAATATAGTAATTTTAATGTAAAAATGTACGAAACAAACT
The DNA here is from genome assembly GCF_047948215.1 of Lycorma delicatula. Taxonomy (NCBI): domain Eukaryota; kingdom Metazoa; phylum Arthropoda; class Insecta; order Hemiptera; family Fulgoridae; genus Lycorma; species Lycorma delicatula. The sequence goes on from NC_134457.1 coordinate 177,965,066, forward strand.
TCTAGCCAATTGATTTATAAGCTTATGACCAATTTTACTATAAACATAGATAAATTTGATGGATTGATGGGAAAAATAAACAAATAGGGAAAATTTTTTTTTTTAAATTCAAAAAGCAGGAAACCTAACCTTAACTTTAGAATAATGCCAAAGAAGACGAGTGAAAATTACCCAGTATTTTTTATTTCAGCAGGATAAACCATATCTGAAAAAATCATAAACTTTTCGTTCTATGGTTACATCAAGGAAATGGTTTCTCTCTTTAGGAATGGAAATTATAAAAAAAAATTCAAATTATAGGGCACATATAAATTGTATCCTAAGGAAAATGAATGCAATTAATAATAAAGGAAATAAAAATAAACATTGAAAACAGAATAAATTACCTTAACCATTTATTATCATAATTTATATTATAATAAATCATTTATATTATAGTAAACCGTATTATTAGAAATATAGAAGTTCAAATAATTTGGCTGTAGCTCAGCATCTCCTGGAAACTGGTCAAAAAATTAGTTTGTATGAAGCCGACATTTAAAAAAAGGTCCGTAGTTAGCAGTAATGAAATATTAAAAACATTATACGGTTAAAAATGTGGCAGAAACTTTATTGCTGAATAACGTTAGAATTCTAATCAGTAGTAGACTTCAAAATTTGTAATTTCTTAAATTTGGCGTAAGTTCAGTTTCCATCAAAAGAGTATTAAACGATTACCCTTGTTCCCTTAAATTGTGTTGATTTTTTTTTTTATTAGTTTCCATTATCTATGACTTTCTTGAGATAAACTTTTATCTTGTCTATCTCTTCATGTATTAGATTGTGTAAACAATTTAAAATGGAAGTTTTATCCTTTAGATTATAAAATAATCTAACTTATAAAATAACTGAACACTTACTTCTTTCTGGGAATGAATAAAGCATTTCTTTGTCATTTTTATTAATGAAAAATTACTTCTAAATAGTTATTTTTATTTTATTAACACAGATGTAAGTACTCTTTTATATGTTTTGTAAGTTAATAAAATTGAATTGTTATTATTTTATTATAATTTTTTTTTCTTTTCGTTCCGTCCCCCGTTTACATAATTTTGACTTCTTTTTCTTCCCCCATAAGGTTTTCATTTTTTTTTTCTGTTGTTGTCACCTTTCTTCTGTCCATCTATAGAGGTTTATACTATTCCTTCCTTTCTCTCTGGAAACTTAGATTCTCGAATCACTTTTCTAAATTTATTTAGAATAGTCTTTACACAGATCCTTAGAAGTGTTTAATGTTTTTAGATCTGTTTCTGTTTCTTTAAACCAGTTGGTTTTTTCCAACCAACCACTGGTTTAAACCAGTTGGTCTGTTTATCTAGAAATTAAATATTTGTTTTTACTATCTTTGGTTGTTCAGTCTACATAAATGTCCATAAAACTGCAATCTTCTTTTTCGGATTAAGTCCTCTATTTTTTCTGTCTGTTTGTAATTTTTTTTTTTACTTCACAATTTATAAATATGATTTTCATACCATAAATCTTTCTTAAAATTCTTTTTTCTACTTTTGCTATTTCTTGTTCTGAAAAAAATGTCCAGACGTTCTGCTCCGTACAGTACTTCTGGGACCTTAATTTGGAGTACCTTAATTTCTAGTTGTGATAGGGATTTTTTATTTTAAATGTTGTTTGAGAGATGATAGGTAGTTACCATTTTTCGTATTCTATTTTTCATACTATTTTTTTATTTTTTATTTTTTCAGTTATATTCGGTATTACGATTTCTCCTAAATACTTAATTTTTTGAACTTTACTTATTTATTTTTTGTATAAAATTTTGAAGAGTTGAGTTCTGTTCTCTTTGTCACTGGGAAACCAGTTAGCTTTTCATAAGAAATTTGAAAAGTAATATTGCTTGCACATTCGCTTATTTTTTGAATTTTGATTTTAGCCTCTTCTATATTTCTTGCAAAAAATCTAAATTACGATATCGTCTACGAAGGCCAGAATTTTTGTATTTATGAATTTAGTTTTTTAGTGCCCATTTTTATGTTTTCCTGTACGTTTAACTTTTTAAGTTCCTCCCACTGTTTTATAACCTTCAAGGCACAATTAAAGAGGATCGGAGACAGTCCTTCTCCTTGCCTTACTCCAGTTTTACTCCAATTTCGAACAATTCTGATAGTTCCTCTAATAATTTCACTTTGGATTTCGTATTTTATAACGTTTATATTATATGTTTTGGGATATGTTTTAAATTCATCAAGGATTTTAAGTAGAAATTCCCTTGGATGGAGTCAGCTTTTTTAAAATCCATAAAAATTATAACCAATATTGGGGTTTTAACTATTTGTTATAGATTAATGACTTGCTCTTCTAAAGTTTTTCGAAATCTAAAACCATCTTGGTATTCACCGATTTCTTTTTCTATTTTCGATTGTATTTTACTTAACAATATTTTTGTCAAAACTTTGTATGGGACTGACAACAGTGAAATTCCTCTGTAGTTGTTGATGTTTCTTTTATTTCCTTTTTTGTAGAGGGAATGTATTAAAGAGTTTTTCCAATCTTCTGGAATTTTTTCTGTTTTCCAGATTTCTTTAAAGAGTTTTTCCAGTTTTTCGCTCAGTTTATCGTTGGCATATTTCAACATTATTGCAACCCACATGTTTTATTTCGTGTTTTTATTATTTATTTTATTTCCTCTGGGTTTGATGGTTGGAAATTTGCGAGTTTTGATTATATTTCTGAAAGTTAAGGTTTCTTTAGGGTTGGAACAGTTCAGCAGATTTTCAAAATATTTAGCGAATTGTATTAGATTTTCTTGATTATTCATTATTACATCACCTATTTCATTTCTGAAGTCAGTAAAAATTGGGTTAATGCCTGATATTTGGATTTGAAAATTTGTTAAAATTTTTTCGTATTTTTAATAATTTTTTTTTTTAATTTAACATTGCTCTTTTTTCATAATTTCTTTTGATTTCTGATGTATGTAGAAGTTTATTTTTTTATTTTATCCAGATTTCGGTGTTTTCTTTTGCAGAATTATAATTTTTGCTTATTTTTTCTCTGTATCGAAGAGTATTTTCACAGACATTATTGCACCAAACTTGCTTTTTTTCTTTTTAACTTTGGAGAAAGCCTCTTTTGCCTATTCTATAATTTTGTTTTTAAGTTTATTCCAATCTTCATCTTTGATCCCTGCAATTTTGTTTTTAAATCTTTCAATAGTTTCTTCTTTTACGCTTAGCTCTTTGACGTTAAACTTTTAATATTGTCTGATTTTCTTTTAATTTTGATTTTGTGGATAAATTTTAATTTAATTTGGAAGAAATAATGGTCTGATTCAAATTCAGATATTCTTATTTTTACCTTTACGATTTCTGTTAGGTTATCTTTAGAGATTGCAACATGACCTACTTGAAATTCTAAGCATTTGGTTTGGACATTTCCCTGTTTTACATTTTTTTGGGGATTTTCTTTACACTTGTTGACATTAACTTTAAGCCAAAAGTTCAACAAATTGTATTAATCTTTTAATATATGGAATTGTTTTTTATGGGGTGAATATTTTCCTTTAATTTCTCAATCTTCTTATTTTTCTCCAGTTATTATCATTCTTATTAAGTGTTTAGCGATGTTTTTTCCTATTTAATTCTTATTTTCTACTGTGCATCGTTGTTAAGTAATTGAAATGGGTACCATGCGGTTGGAAATAACCTTTTTCTAATGATTTTATGAGCGTTATTTAGTTTTATATTTATTTCAGTTATAGGTATATCGTTTCTGAAATATTATTAAAAATTTTTCCCGTATTCACAAGGTTATTTTGATATGATAATAATATACTCGTGTATATTTAAAATTCAATTAATAGATTTCAATTAATTTATATAAATTTATTTGTATACATATATAAAAATAATATTGTACAAATACGTATTTGGCATCTACAGTATTGTTTTCAAGCCATACGTCACCATTATTATTTATTAAAAACTTTTTCATGATATCTCAATATTTTGTAAGTTCCAAAGAGTAATTTTTTAGTTTGGAAAGAATGATTCTATCATTCACTTTTTATTTATTTTATTTATTCACGTTTATTTAATATCCCTAAAGTTTTTACGATAGATAGTTTGATAATTACTATCTAATAACTGAGACAGTCATTTTTTTAATTAAGGCAACTAAACACACATGCATGCATGCATGCATACATACATACATACACGTACATCATACATGCATATATTGTCATTCAGATATCCTTTATAGTTGATGAAAGGAGCTACGGAAAATCACTAGAGCAGTGGTTGTTCTAAATAGTTCTTAGCGTTTTGATGTAGATGTCCAACAATTAGCCAAACAATCTACCTATTTTCGCTTCAAATACTGTTGACAGTAAATATACAGTATATAAATATATGTTTATTTATTTCGTTATTCATTCATGAAATATTATTCAGACCACATAAATAATATTACAGTCAACATACAAAAACATTTCAGTACTCTTTCGTGATAAGAAAATTACTTTCTAAGAAGACACAACACTGAACAAAAAAAGTTCTTTGCTCACAAAGTCGTTGACTACTTCACCTCCTCATATCGTTCATGATATAAAATAGGCCATTCCAGAGCGCTTTGTAATATGACAAATGTGGTAATACAAGGCTAGATAAATCATCGGTAGGAAGAAATTTAAAATACCATCGACTTTTTTCTAACAGAAGGAACGATAAAAGTACAAACTATTAGAAATGAAGAAAAAGGTAGATTATTTCCTTTAAAAAGTTCTCCAATCCCGTTAATAAAGTAGAATAGAGGAATGCAATCAACCCATTCTGGTTTTCTAGAAAGCCACAATGGATGTAACAACAAAAGCACAGTTCCTACCGGTACCCATCATTTCCCGCAAAGGGTGATGAAGAAGAAAGAAAGAGAGAAGACTTCGCAAAGGAAAACTAAATCTGGCCAGGCTTTTGAAGTATCCAAAACTTCAACGAAGGATCAAGAGATACGAATCTTTCTTCCTTCTACAGTAGCTCCAAAACGGTGGTCTATCCAATCTAGAATTGGTTGGAGTTGCAAACAAATACGGAAATAAAATAGAAGGGGGCTTTTGAAATAAAGAGGAAATGGCCAAAAGAAAATCCAGATCTTGGATATACGTTTTCTAAGTAAAAGTAATGGAAAAAATCTGGATGTGGATATTTATGTCATATAATTATACGGTTTGTATCTAGATGTCAACAAATGACCACTAATACAATCTAAAAACTAAATGACCACTAAAAAGAAATCATACACCGACAAGTACAGCGTTCTAGTCATAAATTTATAATCATTCAAGAAATATACGTGTCCTACGTATTAAATAATTCCTCAAATAACAGTAAAAGACTTGTTTTCTCTGATGTTAGCGAAAAGATTCTTTGTAAATTATAAAAAAGAAAATGGTTGTGTAAAACATCAAAATAAAATGTTTCAGTTTTCATGTTTACAGTTTAATTTAGTTTTTGTTTTTATATTTATGTGTGTCACTTAATTTTTAATTTACAATTCCATAGTTTAATGTTGGCTTAAGAGTCGAGAAAAACATCGGAACTACGGTTATCCGATCATCTTACCCCTTAAGCAATACATACTTGCTTTCTAATTTTTAAATTGAATTAAATATTACGTCATTCTATGCCATTATTTTTTATTTATTGTTAGTATTCATGTCGTTAATTGCATTTCTTTTTTCATTTCTTACGTTATTATTTTTAATAACAAAATAATAATACATTTGCCACTAAAAATTATATTTTAATATTTTATATATCAATATCTAATGAGTAATGATTCTTACTATTAACTCACTAGTGGGAAAAACGTTTGTGACATATCTTTTATGTCATTTCCTAAATCGTGAACTTTTACCGAAAAAGACGTGTAATTCCCGTAAATGAGATTTATAAAGAATATTTTACTTCAGTAATTCATTTATCAAACTTGAATCTGGTATCCAAGTATCCAAGTTGGATCTATTATCCAACCTGGAGTTCCGGGTTCAAATCCCGGTCAGGTTCTGGCATTTTCCATATACTACAAAATTCCATATTGTTATTCCCACGTATAAGCTTCTCTGTAAGCTTCTGTGGTGAATAAATTCATCAAGTAACTTGAATCATCTTCTATTATTAATATTATAAAGGAAATTAAACTTTTTGGGTATTTTGGTGATTTTTTTATGTACATTTTTACTCTTTGGGGATAAATCTGTTATCGAAATATCAGGGATGTAGAGCAAAATTTATTTTTATAAAATCTTTTAGATAGCGAAGAAATATTTTTCGTAACTTTTGAACGTGAAATATAATTAGAAATTTTGTATTTTATAATTTTAAATTACAACGTTTTAAAAGTGCATTAAGAAATATTTAGAGATAACTTATCAAGAAATTTGTTAAACAATAATTAACTAAATATCGAATAAACTTTATCCTTAATTAAGCCCTCTTGTAGTGAATTTTGATAATCTAATGCCGATCTCCGTTTTGGAGTGGTCTCGGCCTTTCAACGTGGAGTCTCGGGTTCAAATCCAGGTCAAGTATATATTCACTTTCCATTCACTACAAAATTCCATTTCGTTAATTCCCACGTACCAGCTTCTCTGTAAGCTACTGTGGTGAATAAATTTATCGAGCAACTTGAATCACATTCTGTTCTTAATATTATAAAGGAAATTAAAATATTGGCCGTTTGGTGATTTTTAATGTGTACATTTTTACATTTACACATTGTGGATGAATTTTAACAAAAGGTTTTTTAACCTTTTTTTTAATTTTGGTAAGAAAATACAATTTTTAGGAATAAAGAATAGCTTTTTATAAAATTAAATAAAAAATTTAAAGCGGTTTAAAAATTAAAAAAGTTATTTAAAAAAATTTTATAAAATATATTTTTTTAATTTATAATTAGTTTTCCCTCTAATTTACAAGCATAATTTTTTATAATTTGCTTATTGGGGGATGTGTTTAAATAAAAGTATTTAAAGTTTAAAACCGCTTTTATAAAATATATGTGTTTTTTAATTTTTGATTTATTACGTATAAAAATTATAATTGGTATTAAGAAAATTTAGCTTGGTGAAATGTGAGTAGTATTTTATTGAAATTGATATTAAACAGAATTATTTAGTTTAATATTTTGTAATTTTAACTATGAATACAGTTTATGTCATAATATTTCACATAAAAACGAAATGTTAGAATTCTGTTTAAAAGATAACTTAAAATGCTATAATTCTATTACATTTAAAGACTTACTTAACCTAGTTAAGAAAAAATGTTTCAACGAGCATACATACCTGTATTGCTTAACTGAGCATTTAGTATACTTATAATTTAAAAATCACCATGTACAACTTGGTTCATCAGTTATACCCGCTTTTTTACATAAAGAAGTAACTTTCTGCAAATACTACACTTATTTTACGAGCTATTATATTATATTATATATATATGATATTACGATATTATCTTATATCATATATATATAAGATATATATGATATATCTTATATGATATATATGATATATATATATATGATATATATATGATATATATATGATATATCTTATATCATATATATATATCATATATATATCTTATATGATATAAGATAATATCGTAATATCCTTTTTAAAAATGTAGATAAGATATATATTACAGCATAGATAGACTACAATGTCTATTACAAACTGGAAAATATTTCATAATTCTGGAATATGTTTTACATGTCGTGGGGAATCCACGAGCTATTACTTAATGAAAATATGCTTGGGATAAATTATAAATTCTCGTTGATAAAATTAATGCAATTATTTTTATGCGGCAAATAGTATAGTTATTTTACCGTGGCGCGAGTGGTAGCGTCTCGGCCTTTCAACCGGAGGTCCCGGGTTCTAATCCCGGTTAGTCTTGGCATGTTTACACACACACACTACAAATCGTTCATCTCATCCTCTGAAACAATACCTAACGGTGAACGGTGGTCTCCGAGGTTAAACAAGGAAAAAATAAAAAGAAAAAAGTGTTTAAACCATTTACATCTTAGAATATTAAATTGCATCAGTGGAATAATTCAGAAGTGTTCCAAATAGTTTAGGGTATCGCAAGTAAGGTATGTTCTTGAAAAAGACTGTCAAAAATTTGTCCTGGCAACATTTGAATTTCAGAAGTTATGCCTCATATATATATATATATATATATAATTATATTCAATTTCTTCAAACAATTAAGGCATTTATTTAATAATAATTTGATAATACCTCAAAATATAATAACTGTGGTTCAAAATTTATACTAGTTATTTTTTGTCTCAAAGTAAAATTTAAAATCGGTTACACCAATCCAGAAACCATAAGTAAGTATGATCACATACAATCTCATGTAGAGAGGCTTCCATCGAAGCTCCTAAAAATTTACATACTACTAATATTTAACAGCGCCACTGGTAGTTCAACACAGAATAAAAACAATCATATGAATTCATAAACAAGAGAAAACATTAAAACAAAACCATAATTAATAATGAAAAAATACATAAAATTGAACGAAGTGAAATAATGATATGATGGGTAACACTAAATTGATGCAGTTCCACCTCAAATTACCAAGGTACAACACGTGGAATCGTTTTAGCCTTCTGACGTCTTCACTGTTGTCTACTAGTAGGGTTAATAGCTAAATAATTCACGTGGTTGTCTAGCCTCAATACATACTTTGAACCGAATTGCTGTATTTCTTCTCGAACATACGGTAAATCCAGATTTTTGTAGATCTTACTGATTCTTACGAACAAAGCTCCTCTTTGATGCTCCTCACTCATTTTTCTTGGAATCGCTGTATAATTTTAAAGTTTCCGCTGCTTTCTGTTCCCCAAAAATGGATCCCATATGTCCAAATCGATTTCAGAATCGTCGGGTAACTAATTATAATAATTTAACAGAAAAGGTTTAGTCATACCAAACGGATTTTAAGTTTTTATCTCGTAATTAACTGATTTAGACTAATCCTTGGTAAACTTTCTAATTTATAGATTGCTAAATTAAATCATAAATTAGAAAAAATAAAAATAATTTTTAAGTAACAATTCATTTCTTTTTTTTTTTATTTAGTAATTTTTTTTTACTTTTTATCTTACGATTTCGCCATTTTTTGGAGGCGAATTGTTAAGACCAAGTCATATTGTACGCTATAAGGTGAGATAGGAATTATTTCTCTATAATGTCTTTACACGGACTTATAAAATCTACTGTATAACAAAATTTCAGGTATTCTGTCAATTTACAAATATAAGTAAATATACTTTTTTTTAAATAATAATGGAAACGTTCATTACTCCAAATGGCTATATTAATATTATGAAATACATATACGTATGTTATAAATTGATTTATACAACAGTTCTTACCGTAAAGTAGCCAAAATTTTGATTTTGTTGATCAGTTTCCAAATTATTATTTCGCATCTTACCTGAAATCATAAATAAATTAAAAATGTAAAAATTTGTAAATATACAAAATAAAATTATATTATTATACTGTATAATTATATAATGTTGTAACACGACCAGTGTAATGAACCAGGGTAACGAATTTCTTCCAAATAAGAAGAAAGAAAGATAAAGTAATAACGAAAAGAAGAATCCAGAAAGAACCAAAAAGGATTCTCTTCTTAGAATAATGGGCTGTTTAAAAATTTGTTCTTTGTAATATAAACAGGGAACCTCCAAAACCTGTTGACGACCAGAATGGTTACCGGACCGAAATAGGATCTTATAGAAAAACCTAACGGCGGGGACAATGGAAATAATTACGCTTCAACAATTAAAAGGACAAGTCGGATACTGGTCGTGCAGACCAGGAAGTATAAATACGGCCGGGAACAGTGGTCAGGGTGGAAGAGGTCATCTGTAGAAGAAGAGGAAGAAGATGAAGAAGAAAGAAGACCCTCTACTCGACCCGACGTCACGGACAGGAGTCCGAAAGAGAGCCCAGCGGAGATGCACCGTGAAGGGTAGCCATCAAAGAAGTGGATGAAGAAGAGCTTCTCCTAATTATCTTGTAACACTTACAATTAACTTAAATCAAATCAGCAACTGCGACTCCCTCCGGAGAAGGGGGTGCATTGCTCCTTCCAAAGAGTTAGTGCCCCATTGTGGCGTATTCCTGCTAGCCTATGAAGCGTTACCACCAAAAGAACTTCAGTGGACGGTCTGAAGGGAAATTACGTGGTGAGGACAGGTTTCAAAAGCCTAGCCTCCCGCGGTCGGAATATAAAATGTGTTCGAGAACGCTGGTAAAAACGGATTGGAATGCTATCAAAACCGTCCTAAAATTAAAATTAAAAAAATTTTAAATATAAAATAAGACAAAACTTAAAATTTAGACCCGCCATTAAAAATAAACCCTTACACGCCCGATTCTAGAATCATCCAGCAGCGAGGGACACTGTCCAGGTTCTGCGATTTGTAGGGAGAATGTGTGAAACTCCCGCCAACTTTGTATTCCGGTCAGGGTGTAGTTCGGCAAGGCCGTATTCGGCGCATGCGTGTTAACAGCGATATCGGTAAGGTGTGTTAACTACGAGTAAAGAGTACGTCACATACCAGTGTAGACAGTGGGTGAAAATAAGAAGTTGTTCGGTTAGTTAATGGTAAACAATGGTGAAAGTGACAGTATTATACGTTTTGAAGTGTAGGTTAGTTGTTTTAGAAACATTAAAAATAATAATACTAGCTAAAATTGAATTGTATGAACTTTAGACTTTTCTAGTGTTATCTTGTTGTTAATGCAATATTAGTTTCTAGCGGTCATTATTACTTTTTAGTAAAGTGAACTGTATTCTGTTTTTATAATTTAACTGTTATTAAAGATATCTTGTCTTTTTATCTGAATTTTGTATTTTTATTTATGTATATTAATTTTGTATATTATTATTATTGCTGTTTTTGTATTATTATTATTAGTTATTTTATTTTCGATGCTATTAGAGTAATAAATATTTTTTATAAGAAATTTTTAGTTTGTTAGTCAATATCTGGTCGAGCCGCAAACACGCGAAAATATAATTAGTTATAATTATATTATTGTATCTATTTATTTTTATTTATAACTTTGAAACTTAAAATAATATATTTTAATAACGATTACTTTACATTTTCGAAATTAAATTACTTAAATTGTTTCATTTCAACCTAATATAATAAAGACACCTTACTTTCTTTTTGGATTTTTAGAAAAAATAGTAATGGAATTAATGAATATAAAAATGTTTATTTCCATATAAGTACGATTACAGTAATAGAAATAGAGATTTTGAAAAGATATGCTTTATATTAAATCCAATTATTTTCAGCGCACGTACATTTAATCAGGCGCTCAATAAAACAATATTGAAACAGTTGACTTAAATTTAATTTGATTTTATTATTAATCAATGTATAGAAAGGATATTATAGAAAATATGAATTCAGAGTTAAAATTATTTTAGCTGTATTATATATAGAAAGAAAATGAAGAGAGAAAAAGGTTGAGAATGAAAGATAAAGAGGCAACAAGAATTAAAGGGAGTAATGAGCAGAAGCGATTTTAACATATTTATTTAGCAGTTTTCAAAAAAAAAAAAAAATGATATTGCTCGTTTTTTTTTTATGTAACTATATAATAAATTGATATATTTTGGATCTTTATCGATACTCATTTTAACCTTTTTTTAAAATACTGCAGTTTTTCTCATTATATAAAATGTATTATTATTTTTTTTTATATTATTATTATTGTTTTTCATAAACGTTTCTGCAGTAGCTATTAGATAATGACGTACAACAGTGAGTTATAACTTTAATCACTGTACTCAGTCCATTTAATTAACTTTCGTAATAAAGGATTAATTTCTTTTAACTATTCTCAATTTTATAATATAAACATATATTTTTTGTCTAAATAAAATTCAGTGACCGCAAATTTTTGAAACTAAAAAATAGTTCCTTCAATTTTTATCCTGGTGAATAAGATTGCCAACGAAATTAGTAATAATTAAGTATTACCTTTAACTTTATTTTACACTGCGAATGTACCCATACACATATCACACACACGCACAAGCACAATAGAGAATCCAAATTTGATAAATTTAATTATTAAATAAATTTTCTGTTACTAGTTATACTAGTAACAGAATAAAGAATATACTATCAGAATAAAGGATATAGGATATAGGATAAGGATAAAGGATATAATAACAGAATAAAGTTGTACTAATATTATAAATAAAGGATTTTCTGTATTAGTAATAGCAGTAATTTTATTTTTTAAATATAACTGGTGTTTTGATGCTGGATGAAAAACATAGTCCTCTTAATTAAATATATTTTAGGTTTTATTTTTCAGTTAATTTTTTATTCATCTTTATCTTTCTGCAATTTTTTTTTTCATAAATATATGCCGTTGTTTAATAATAAGTTTATTGTATTAACAGCCTTTATATATTTTCATACAATAAAAAATGTTCAAGAAAAGAATAATATTATGCTTTAACTACAAAACATTTTAAACATAATCCTATTCAAACTATTATTAAATATTATGGGGGTTTGTTTTTAATAGCTTTTAGTTAATTTTAATTTTTAGAATTAATACTTTTCCTTGATTAAATATATAATTGAAAAACGTGTGCTCACAGCTGTGTTTTTATACAACCAGCAGAACAAATTGGGGAAAAAAGGAAGATGACGTTCCGCTCCATTACATTCTAAACGAGCGTAACTCGTGACCACGCGTGCCTTGTTTTACTTTACTGCAACATGCATCTGCATCACTAAAACAATAGAACATATCTAAAATATAACACGTTTTCTTCTTTTTTTTTTAAATTTATTCACTTGTTATTTTTTATATTATATTGTCGTCTTAATAAAGAAATACTTTCTATGTTTCTGGTTTATAAAAAGACAAATTCTATAATTTTTAATTTAAAAAACGGGTAGAATTTTTTATTAATTTTAAATTATTCAACAATTACGGCAATGTATCATTGAGTTAATTTAATTATTTATAACGCCTGTATAATTTAATTAGTTTCTTCAGTTATAATAAAAACCTGTTTAAAAAAGCATATTGAAATAAATTTCAGAAGTTTCGAACTATTTTATGCGTTCATTTGCGAGCATGTATTTTCAGTGATTCAATTAACAGCAAAAATCGTTGGGTTTTATAAATTAATATTATAATGAGTTCATCACATTCTGATGGAGTAGCATACGATATGAAAACTTTAAAGTGAATTACTTGGTTACCTTGAGAATTGTTTGTACCTTAGATGTAACAGTGATCACTGAAATTGATCACTGTAATTAAAGATTCAAATACTTTCTTAAAGATTACTTTCTTCAAATTGAAGAAGTAATTAAAGATTCAAATAAAATATTGACGTAGTGTAAATACAATCCATCTTGAATTTAAATTAATTTTATGTTTAATTAAAATTAGTAATTTTTTATTATTTTTATTCCTGTAATACTTATCATGGGTTGTAGTTTCATAAATTTTTTTGAAGTTATGAATCTCATTTTTACAATAGGATTGTTCTTTAAGAAATTACAAAGCTCGATGATTCATTTGACTGTCCACTCTTTTATACATTTTTACGTTTACGTAGAAAAAATAGAATGTATTTATTTCATCAACCATTTTCCTGCTTTATTGACTAACACTTCTTTATTTTACTGCTCATTTATTCTAAAATTTATATAAACATGTCGTTTAGTAGGGATATCTCATCTCTCTTTTTTTTGTTTAGCCTCCGGAACCACCGTAAGGTTTTACATCAGAGGATGAATGAGGACGACATGTATGAATGTAAATGAAGTGTAGTCTTGTACAGTCTCAGGTTGACCATTCCTGAGATGTGTGGTTAATTGAAACCCAACCACCGAAGAACGACCGGAATTTACGATCTAGTATTTAAATCTGTATAAAAGTAATTGCCTTTACTAGGAATTAGAAATCTCGACTGCGAAATCAGCTGATTTGTAATGTTGAATTCACCACTAGACCGACACGGTGGGTTAGGGCTATCTCGTCTAATTTTCGTTTACTTTAAGCATTAAAATATTATTTATCTCCGAATATAATGACAAAGTAGCAACAATAAAAATGTTTGGTATTTCTTTAATTTTACAGTTTTTGTTGGAAACAGACTAATTAATAAAGTTTAAATAGTTAAGGAGTAGTGCATATGTCACAAAGACAAAAAAAAGACTACATAGAATGGCGCAAATAAAATTTATTCACACGTGCAAACACACACACACACACATACACACACACACACACATATATATATATATATATATATATATATATATATATATATATATATATATATATATACATACCAATAAAAGAGAGAGAAATTTTGAGTAGGAAAAAGAAGAGCGGAAGGTGTAAAAAATAAAACTTTTTCACTTATAAAATTTTTCCTTTGTATTACTTTTTTTAATAAAGTTTTTCAGGATTCGCTCTGAAATAAAATAGCACGGTAATATTTTAAATATATTTAATTTTTTTTTTACGTCATAAAATCAATGAAATAACTCAAATAAATAAGATTATACAAACTTCAATTGTTGACTCAAGCTACGTTTTATATTTAAAAACAGAGACTGTGAAAAAGAATGATATATTATTGTAATCTGTAAGAATTTTATTCCACTGAATTGTAATGTATAAACTATACTGTTGTAAGAATAATGATACGGTTGTTAACTTCGTTTTACATAAAAATGGTGTATTATATTGTATTTAATCTTGCAAGAAAGAAAAATAACAAAAAGTCTCTCGAATATTAATTTTTAAATGTCTTAAATGAACATCTCCAGTAGAAATTTGATAAATTATAAAAACGTATCGGATTATATTGCGCATAAAATAGCTAATCTATTAGTTGAACACTTTACGTCAATGCATAAGAGTTAAAAACAAGTATACAATACTCAAACAAATGCCAGACACGTTTCAGCAATGTGACAACTGCACGTTCTGGACTCAGGCAGACCTCTTAACAGGTTTATTTTCTACTCTCAGCATTTTCTGTTCTTCTTAGAAATTTAATTTTTTTAACTATTTGAGTCCGTTTCATATTGTTATTTTAATTCCGTGATTTATTTTCTCATCATTAAAGATGACTCTCTCTCATTCGTATTGATATAAAGTTCTGTAAGTTTTTTATACTCTTTTCATTAATTCTGAGGACTTTGTAATCTCATCTATTGTTAGATAAATGCAAATAAAATAAAATGTTCAGAATTCTTTTATTGATAGAAATTAAATCGTTTATTTCGTAAGAAACTGGAACATAAATCCAATTCAATCTTATCTCATTGTTAATAGTAAAAAGGAAAAATTAGATTGCTTTTCCACTTTATAAAATAAGGTACCACTTAATGCTACACAATCGTATAACCTGAATTAATATACGTAATATGTACGTACATGTTATTTAAAAATTTTAATTTAATAATTAATAATTTTTTTTTTTTTTTTTAGAAAAGATAGATATAGTGCTGTTACAAAAGTCATATTAACTATATAATATGTTAACTATATTTTTGATAGTGAGACATTATGCACTGTATATTTGCTTCCGACATATTTCAGAACTGTGGGTCCAGAGCAAATACGTATCAAGTTGTTCACAAATAAAAATAAAATAAGGTATTTCTTACGTTATATAAAATACATACTTATTTTATATAATATAAAAAAAGTAATATAAAAAATATTACTGACGTAACAAGTAAACTAAAGTGAGGCTTGGCTTTAAAATTGATTTCGTCTTTTTTGTGGAGGGAGGGTAGAATATATATATATATATATATATATATAAAATAGAAGACTGTATAATTTGGGATTTTTTCCCTTATATTGATCTAAGGAGATGGGATCATAGACCTTCACCATATTCCCACCCACCACTATAAATTATCATCCTCTTCAACACTACTCAAAACATCCTTCTACATTTGTATTCCTTTTACTAGTCTTTTTAGATCTCTGATTTCCTTCCTTCTTTACAGCAGAACGTTTTCCTATGGTATAAAATATCTTTTCTATCTTTCCTCATTCTTTTAATTTGTCCAAAGCGTCTGAGTCTTGGTTTCCCTAATCTGTATAATTTCTGTAATAGTTAAAGATCTTACTTCTACAGTCCTCACATGATATTTCTTCGTCTTGATTTCATGCTTCTTAGATATTTCAACTCTGTTACTTGTAGTGAACTTTCTGTTTCATATTTTAGAATTCTCATCAATTATATCGTATGTAGCGTTTAATTTTTATTTTCTTTTGCACTTTGTTATTCCATGATAGGCCTCTTACCCCGAAAAAGATTTCACACTGTTCATCTCTCTTATTTGTTCATCAAACTGCCAACCCTTTACCATCTCACTACCAAAACATCTAAATATTTTTACCGCCTCTAGAACGTCGTTTTGTAGTTTTAACATTCCTCTTTGTTCTCTTCATTTTCTGTTTATCACTATTGCCTTACCTTTTTTTCTAATTATTTTCATATTTCCTGCTGCAGTCGTTCAGTTTTTTTTTCAAATTCTTAATTACAACCGGTTACATTTTTTTTAACCTTCAATAAATTATATCACATATTTTCACATTCAAAAGAAATCCTTCGATTCAGATTCATATCAAAATTACATACTAGTAATTACATATTTTATTATTACAGATTACACAAGGCAGTTTTGAACCTCTTCTTCTCAAGAACTTCTTCAAAATACGTTCTGTAGTCGCTCTTTTATAGGTGCCTGCAAGTGGTGGGACCACAGCGCCACTGTGGTTGGAGAACGGTGCGGTCAGCTACTTGGTGGAAGTAGAACTTTTGCAGGCGCGAAGGTAAACTGTACTCTCGCTGCCATCTGAGAGGCTAGCGTTGCACTCGCCGATATGAACCTTGGCATATATGTGACAACAGACTTAATAATGCACAACATTCAGCGGGTGTAATTGCACTATACAGTTACTTAGGTACGGAACGTGTAGCCACATAAGTTTTCTAACATCTTCATTGTTGTCCAGAAGGTTTACGGCCAAATGGTTAACGTGGTAATTTACCCGAAGTTCATATATCAAACTGAAATGCTATATTTTTTCCTTGATCTAACCTAAATATTCGTGGATTTTACAAACCACGGCACTTCAGCTATACACCTCGCTAGTTTTTTCTCTGAAACCGCTGTATTATTTCAACATTCCATTTGCTTTCCGTGCCCCATAGTTGGACGCTGTATGTCCGTATTGGTTTCAAAGTAGTTGAGTATAAAATACGTTATTAGGCAAAGGTAACTCAGACTTCCTGTTCAGTATTTTAAGGAAAAATATTCTATTTACAACTACGGTTTAGTTACAATGCTTAGAAGTTCTTAAGTAAAAATGATTACACTAATAATTTGTTTGTTTGCTTGTTTGTGTTGTGTTTTCTGTGATTTCTTTATTATGCATACACAAAACACAGTAATTGTCTTACAGTTGATATTTTTACAGTTGACAAAGATTCTTGTCTTTAACACAAATAATTTCGGCAATGAAAAACCCTTACGACTTTAAAATAATTAGAGTGTTCTAATATCACAAAATAACATTCTATTTATTAAATGATTTTAAACTTTTAATTTTTTTTGGAATTAGTTTAACTCTCATATATTATACATAATATCTTAATGTATAAGAGAAATAATAAAAAATAATAAATAAGAACTTTAGATATAAATTAGAATAAATTTGTACTGATATTAGATTAAACTCAAAAATCACTGAATTTATGTAAATGATTATTTGCGCCGTATGAATATTTAGTATGGTTATAGACTAAATTCATCCAGTTAACTCCGTTATATGGTGATATGTGAGAATTAAAACGAAAAAATGTCCATAAATACCGCGTAAAAAATTAATGAGATATCTATATTATAACAGAAATGTTTTTCTTTGATGACCGACACAATTCTTCATAAGGACGCTCTCTGTACACATATCTAATTTAAAGATTTGTTTGTAAAGTAAAAAAATTGCATTTTGTAATCGTACTATTTTTTTATGTTTTCTACAAAACCAAAGAAGTTGCCGTTATTTCACTTGTTTCCATTATCATGTTTGCTTATTATCTCGATTTTTTTCTGTTTTTTTTTTCACGATTATATACAAACAACTTAACCTTATTTAAAAAGATACGTGCAAAATGAACTTATTTAAACAGACTTAACTCATACAGTTGAAGTATTTGCTGTCTCTTATATCTTAAATTGAAATCTTTACCGATGTTCTACCCCCTTTTGTGTAATAAAAAAAAGACATCAGATTAAATACATTCCTTTTCTTCATGAAAATGTTGAAATTAAAAGGTGCTTTTAAAGACTAGTCTTGTTCTTGTAATCATAACTAAATTCCTTTTCTAGTTTTGTAATATTCAATCTTGTTTTATTAATATTTTTGTGTTACGTACATTGCAAGTGATAAAAAACGTAATTAAAATGAAACTATACGACATTATAAAGAGTTATTATTTTATGTCGCATAAAAATGTCTGAAACTTAATAATCGCTCAAATATACGTATATGCAACAGCAAAATATTTTCTCATTCGTAATATTATATATAATTTATTAAAAATAATACTAATCTTCCACTAAGTTGTTACTTCTGAGGGCATTATACAATTCAAGTACAAAACTTCTTATGCACACAAGATATTTAACTTCATTTTCACTTTCCCGGGTATAACTTTATTGTTGCTGTAGCAGTAGAGCTGTAGAGGAAAACTATAGCGATCGACCAATCGGTTTGGATATCGGTTTTGAAAACATTGACGTTGGAAGATCTGTTTATTCCAACAAAAAATAACCATAAACATTTATAGAATTTTCCGGAAGATGTATAGAAGTCATATGCACGTTTTTGTTAACCTGTATTTTTTTTAATATCTCTACACTGACTCAACATAATTTCTTTGAAAATGCCTCAAATAATTTGAGTAATTAGTCAAGTAAATTTAAATATTAAGTAATTTAATTTTAACATACGGCAATGATGGGATTAAATTTTGCACAAATTAAAAAAGGGAAAGAATAGTTTTTGCAATTTTCAATTTTTTACTTTTTGTAAAATAGTCGTAGAAAATTAAGCTTTAGTAAAAAGAAAGATTTTATTTAGTTATGTAAAATTGCAATTTTTTTGTAGTTGGTAATGTGGGGGTAGGAATACTCAATTTTGCGAAAAAATTTGTCTTATTTATACCAGCTTTGGCCTGATATGCTATTCCATTGACCAAGGAGGCATAGAGTGTCCAAATTTCTTTACTAATGTTTTTTTTTTGCCTTTTTCAGTAACATGTTAACAATATCGTGAAAATAGGAAACTTGGTCTGATATGATAATAGGTTTCTAAGTTATTAAATGTAATATTACTCCAATACGGAAACGTTTAAACCCACAAAAATAAGGGAGTTGAATGGGTTCCGTACTTAAAGTATTAGTTTTATTTTTAATTTAAATTTTGAAAATCAAACTTTATCTAGCATTAATCTAGAGAATATAGAATTTTTTAAGAGGATTACATGGAATTCAACTTAAAAAATTAAAAAAATTGAATAATTTTTTTTATAATTCTCATACTTATACTTCTCATTTAATTAGTATACTAATTATTCTAATTAATTTTACCTTATGGATATTTAGTAAGGATGATTATAGACTAAATTCATCCATTTAAATCTTGTTGTACGTATGATGATAGGTGAGAATTAAAACATTTCCATAAAAACCGAATGAATTATTCAGGAGATATCCCTAATATAACAGAAAATATTTGTCTTCAAAATTCAAAATCTATTTTTTAAACTTTTGCTATATGAGGTAACAAACAATGGGCTCAAATGAGGATCCTTTACAATTAATCTTCAACAGTTTTACAAAAAAGTTTGATTTTCTAAATCATACTATTACTATTGCATAATTATCAAGGCAAAATCTTTATTTGATCAAGGAGGTCAAATCACAGCCAAATCATTACTGAGCTTTTTGATATTTTTCGCAGTTGTACTTAAATATTATATATTTAAAAAAAAAATTCTATTAATATTTAATAATTTAATATATAGAAATTCTAATGGAAATAAAATTTGTCAAAAGCCAATTTGGGAATTTTCAAAAAACAAAGAGCAACCCTTTGTCCGCTTTTTTTTGTTTACTTATTGCGGATTCATTTCTGTAATTCATTGAGTGAGATAATGTAAAGCCAATGAAATTTTTTCAGAATTTTTACTTCTTTCCTTTTGAAAACTGTTTTTCAATTAAAAAACGAGTGGTAAAAATATGGATTATATTTAGCTTCTTAAAACTAATAATATAATTTTAAAATCAAAAAACTAATATGCTATTTGTAATTTACTATCAGTTATTTAATTGAAGAATAACAAACAAAAAAAAAATGCGTAAATTTAATCTGATTTATTGCATCGACTTGGCTTCAATTATTTCATATTGTTTTAGTATCAGACAATAATTATATTTTTTTAATTTTACAATTTAGAACAAAAATTTATTTTAAAATCAGTTTCTGTATCTGTTACTTTTGTATTCATTATTACTACTAGAAATTGAATATCATTTTATTTTACTGGTTTAATTAGTATTAAATAAAAATACATTTTTAATTAAATTTGTTGTTATTCTCGTAATTAACTTCTTATTTTCGGTAGTTACATTAACGTTGACTTTAACAAGGAATATTCATAATAAAATTTTGGAATACAGTAGTAAAAAAGATACCACCGGAATTACCGTTAGGGTATTGCTTCAGAGGATGAGTTGAATGACAATTACCGTATGAAAATGCCATGCCTAGCCGGGATTCGAACCCGGGATCTCCGTATGAAATGCGGAGACGCTACCACTCGCGGTACAGAGGCCGGCTCTATATCTTCACAAAATGAATTGAACAATTTCACTAATTACAGTTCAGTGTCGATCTAAATACACCGAGAGCTGGAAAGAAATATTCAATGAAATGGAATAATTTTAATTTATTTCAAAATCGAGGTTTCCAAAAAGCACATGTAATTCTGGGATATAAATAATAGGGTTAAAAAGTTAAAAATAAATAAATTCCGTTGCTTTTATTTCAACCTGCAATATCATAGAACATCTGTCAGCACAGGTGATTGATAATCAGGGTTAACGTTTCGCTAACCCGTTGTTCAACTTATTAATTATCGACTTCATTTAAATAAATGTAACCAAATGTTTTTTTTTTTTTTCAGTAACTGAAATTTCTACATTAAAAAAGTTCCAGATTAAAAGTTAATACATAAAACTTTATATATTTTTATTAATTAAAGAACCTTTTTCTTAAATGTCTGATTGAATAGTTTAAGATCCGGCAGCTCATTTCTGCAGTAATCTGTTTTTTTAATGAAACACGATTTAAATGGATTACTTATGATAATTTAAAACATTACTGCCGGGTTGCCTAGCAAAAATTAGCCGCAATTACCTTTAATTAAATATATTGTAATTAATTAATTTTAACGAATTGCAATAAATTATTTACGCTTATCGTGTTTTTCAAAAAAATTAAAGTTTAATTTTTTTTATACACGACAGTCGCGCTGCGTTCTTGTTTACGATATGAAACAGCGAGCGCATTCTTTCTCTCTCGTTCACACTCATCCACTCTGAAAGTAATTAGTTCAAATAATGGCAACCACTACTTGCGGCCATTTTTTTTTTTACAGGCAACCATTTGTTATTGTGTACAGAAAAAATTAAACTTCAATTTAGTATATATATATATATTTTTTTTAAAACACGATGAGCGTAAATAATTAACAATAACATACTTGTTAACACCTGGCAACTTGGAGGTTGTGGCTGACAGAGTTGGCAACCATTTATTTTTACATTCTTCGCATCATTTTCTTTCAAATTACTTTCAATTGATTATAAAAAAATGTTAACGAATTGCAAAATTGCAATTGTTAAAATGAATTAATTATAGTATATTTAATTAAAGGTAATTGCGGCTAATTTTTGCTAGGCAACCCGGCAGTAATCTATTAAATTATCATTAATCATTTATTTAAATCGAGTTTCATTAAAAAAACACATTACTGAAGATATCACCTGACAAAACTATTCAATCAAACATTAGAAGAAAAAGGCTCTTTAGTTAATAAAAATATATCAAGTTTATATATATTAACTTTTAATCTGTAATGTTTTTAATATATAAATTCGAGTGACTGAAAAAAAAATTTGTTTGTTTTGAGTTTTATTAAAAAAAAACAGATGCCTACAGAAATGAGCTGCCGGACCTTGTACTGTAAAGTAAAGAACGGTAAAATATAAAATAAATATCCACCTTTTAAAGAAATATCTCGTTTCTTTATGTAAATTTTCTAGATTGCTTAATATAACTAGATTCTGTTTGAAAATGTAATTTGAAACCCCTTTAAGAAAAATGAAAATTTTGAAGAGAATAAGTAATAAATCACTATGTAAAATTCTTTAAAATAAATGAAATGTGTATTTAATTAATTTTCCCATACGTATTTAAAAACATTATACAATTCAATTGTAACAAAACATTAAAACTGTAGAAATGTAATTTATTTATTTAAACAGAACTCTTTTTTTATCCAGTATTTTAATTAATATTTATATATCTAATGTAGGTTTATTATAAATTATTCCAATATTGTTACTATTAGATAAATGTTTGAGCCAAGAATTCAAATTTCAATAATTCCTGTTATTAACAGACTACAATACTTTTCATAAATAACATTGATATAAAGATGTTAAATCTTTTTTTCACCATGGGTAATTATATTAAAATAAAAAATTTTACTAGGATAATCAAACATAATTTTGTAACAAAATGCTTTTAAAGACTTCAAAATATTTTTAGTCTTCTTCTTCTTAACTTGCTCTTATTACATTAGTGTCAGATGAAGTTAATGTGAGCTATTTTCTTTTAAATTAAGAAGACACGTGTTTAGAATGTTGTAGGAATATGTGTTAGATTTGAATTATGTATGTTGATTATTGTTTAGTATTTCATATTTTTTCATACTATAAAATGTTAGTTAATGTATGGCAAGATCTATATATATATTAAATATGAAGCTTGTTGCCAATAGCTATGAGTACGTGATTTGAATCTTTGACATTGGAGATAAATAGACGTTATATATAAAATTTTCTGTGAAATTTTTTTAAATTTTTATTTCAGTTTGATACTTCGTCCTGTTTGACCGATATAGAACATTTCAAAGTCAAAAAAATTCAGTCTATGTTTGTTTTGTGACTGTGGTTTTTTGTGTAAAAAGATTTTTATATTTATTGTTCTGAAGATATTTAATCTAGATTTTTTTTGTAAAGGATTTTCTATGAGTCTATGCATGTAATGAAACTTATTATGTATTTTCTCTTCTCGTTTTTATTTATTTTTGTCAGGAATCTACTAGTTAATATGTTATTGTAACTGATGTTAATAGGGTGTAGACCTCATAACTTTGTGTCCCTAGAAAGTTTGAGGAACGCGTGCGGAATATATGGCAGCCATAAGTATTTTAATTTGCTTTTATTTTATATATTGTTTCTATAGTTTCTAAGGTCTTTATATTTTTATACTAGCGCAATAATCTATAAAAAATGCATTATAATAGTCTTCTAAGTGTCTGACTATTTTTTATAGATTTCTTCTCTTATAAACTGATCAGGTTTCTTCCAACCGTTTTGTGAACGACAATATCCTAGATATAGAGAAGTAGGACAGAAGAAAGTTGTAGGACAAAAACTTTTTCTAGTATAGTTCTCTACACCTAGCAGCTAATTAAATTATTCAAGTTAGGCATGAAGTTAAGTTACAACTAGTTTAAAATATATCGTTTTTTGTCTATGCGGGGAAATGGGAATGCTATCCTTTTAACTACTAGTCCATGATAGTTGTTTTTTAGGATAGTCAGACGGTATATTTATATCACATTCATAAGAAATTTTTTATTCTTTGATTACATATACATTTTAATCATTCAAAAAATAATAATAGTAAACAAATCTTTTCGTTTTTGTATGTTATATATAAGTATTGTCATCATTATTATGATTATTACTAATATTATTATTATTATTGTTATTGCAATTATTAATTACTAGCAGATCCGGCAATTCTTCACTATTGCTAGATTTGAGTATATATACATTAAATGAACACAATTTTAAGTTATATTAAACGTTAACAAAATGAACATTACGGAACTTCACAGGTTTAACCTTTCTCTTTTTCCCTTTTACAATCCTATCTTTCCCAACTTATCTTTACCTTGTTTCCCTTTTCCCTTCGTCATCGCCATTTCCTCTTTTCTTTTGTCTTGTTTCCCCTTTCCATTGCCTTTTCCCGTTTTTATTTTACCTCGTTTTCCCTTTTTCCTTTTTCCCCGCGCGTAAATCGGTCTAGTAGTTTTTTAGTCTACAGCGGACACAAATGTTCGGAAACATTGAAATGGAATTGTAAAATATTTAGTATTGCATGTGTTGCTTTTACGTCCAATAGATAGCGTTATTTTTCAAAAAAACATGTTTTTATCTGTCACAGGTGTAACATCTTAGGTATATAAAAACACGCGCGTATTTGAATGCAACGTTGTATGAAAATTTCAAAGCAGTCTTTAAAGAACTTTCGGAGATTTATGATTTTGAACAAACGAACATTTATATTTTTATTTATATAGATTTTGTTTATATGTATCTAGATTAATAAATTGTATTTACAAGAAATTTTTTGTTTCTTAGTTTCTCAATATCCTGGTCAAACTGCGAACTCGCGACAATATATTTTTTACAATTTAAAAACGTTTGTGAAGATTAACAATAATAAAAAGACAATATTTCATTAATAATCATTTAAATACCTTACGAACATAGGATATCAGGTAACATAGGATATCCCTCTTAGTGATCCTTGACATTATTTCAAATTTAGGGTTAAATCAAATTTTGTTCTTAGGACACGTGAAATCATTGTAGATTTACTAGTTGTTATTCATAGTAATTATATAATTCATAATAATAATAGTTTGAGTTTATTGTAATTTCTGGTCAACACGTTTATTACATAGCATTTTTTACGAGAGCATAGGCATGTTTATGGACATCTAATGTACGAGTATTAGAATAATATAGTTAGACCTGTAATTATTATAACTAAAGTTTGTGTAAATCAAAACTTCAACTGTGTAAAAGTGCTAAATGAATATCATACAATAATATGAAATTCAGATGCCGTTTTAGAATGATTTTCTCACACTGTAAAAAAATTTGCGATAATATCACAATTTATTTGCTTTGATCCATTTGTTGTTGCTCTAACATTTTTATTTGTTATTGCAATTGTATTAGAAATAACGTATTAGTAGAAGATATACGATAATAATAAATTATAATTTAGCATTATTTATAATACGAAGTAATTAATAACATTAATAATTTATTAATTTTAATAAATTACAAATTTAATTGAAAAATGTAATTTAATCTTTATTTATAACTATATCACAAAATGAAGTTACCGAAATGAAATTGTTAAATTACTTCCGTAACATGTTTTTAAATTAAAGATTATTATGTTTATTTATTGAATTATTTCATTAACCTGCAAAATATCATGTTGATCTGTGATCCATGACTTACAGTGACGCGTAAATGATTCGTGCAGTTCACTCACTATGTTATGCATACAAATTATTTCAAGTCTATTATAATATTTTTCCTTCTTTATAATACTTTCATTTATAGTCGCATCAACAATTAAAGTCATTAGCAACTTGTCAGTATAATGTAACTGTACCGGTAAAATTGTACTCTTTAACAAAATGAGGTCGGCTACTCCTGAGGCGTCTGGTTAATTGAAACCCGAACACATAAAAACACAATATACACGTTCTAGTATTTAAATCCGAATAAAAGTAACTACCTTTACTAGGATTTGAACCTGAGAACGTAAAATTCGAAATCAGCTGATTTACGTCGACGAGTTTACCACTAGACTAATCCGGTGGGTGGTTTGTCCTTTGTATCTCATTTATTTCATCAATAAAGTGTTAAATAGGATTAATAAATATTGAGAAATAAATATTTATTTACTTATTCATTAATAAATAATTAAATAGGAATAGTCAAATAGGATTATTTTTTCAAAATAATTAAAATTTTGTGAATTTTGAAATACATGTAAATTTCGATTAACTGAAATTTCACATACGTAGAGACATATTAAAGTTTTGAAATAATTATTCTCTGATGTAACGTATATTAATTTAACAGCCCTAGTAGAATGTGCGAATAAAAAAGATATTAATAATTAATCTTGAACTGGAAACACCTGAAAATACAAGGAAGAATCACATGAAATATATTCAATCGGTTTTTAGTTTTATCAGCAATGAATTTTTTTTTTTCTTAAAATACGTAGAAAATATTTGCTCACGCCTCGTACATTTGTTTGTGTGATACATATGATTTATTTAATCATCAATTTGGATATTGGGTAAAAAGACGGTCTTTTTGGACTAGTAAATGCTAAAAAAATACAATTTTCATCTTCAACTACTCAAAAGTTAAGGAGTAATAAAAGGACATTTTGCCGGGAGGTATCACTGGTTGCCTACCTTCCACGTCATTATTACATTGTACAATTTACATGTAGTTTCATTGTTCAGAAAACTGATTCTAAATAAAGTAATACAAAAAAAAAATTATAAATTCACTTTATTTCAATGTTGGGATGTGAACTAAAAAAGAACATGAATTGCCATAAAAAAAACTCGGTTATTGTAAGTAAAAAAAAAAAACCAATATTCCCAAAATAATAATATTAAGTTTATCTGTACTTTACTGGAATAAGAACATTTTGTGACAAGTTAAGGTTTTCCTATACAATCTGATATTTATTCTAAATAAAATAAAAGTATTTCATTTTCTTTCACTTGTGGTTCTTTCTTTAATATTACTGTCATGATTTGTTTTCAGAAGATCTCTTCGAATATTTCTTAAAGAATTACATCCCAGTCCTTGTAAGTGATATAGCATCAATTTGAAAATAAATATGAAAGATAAAGTTTTAAACTTATTAAAACTCACTTATGTTTTATATATTGTATATCCTTTCCGATAACGTATTTTATAAAACCTAATATTGCGAAAAATATTTACAAGTAGTTTATTGAAAATAATATATTGGTATATTATAAGTAATATTTTACAACCGTAAAAATCCAAAACAAGCGTTTCATCTAATAAACTTGAATTAATTGTAAGTTATTGCTCAGATGTATCATTTATTGAAGGTATATTCTCGTTTCATAATATGATCGTATCATGTTTATTTTAAGATACGATCAGATGTTTAAAAAGAAGGCATATACTATGCATTCATAAATTTAATTAAAAATCATCAGATCTATTTAAAATATTAGTAAAATTTACTGCAATATAAATGATATATATTTATAAATTTATATATACGCGTAGATATTAAATTATATAATATAAATTGATATACAATTTTATATTTATTGTATAAACGTATCTTTCCATAAATAAATTATAAAGTAAATTGGATACCGTATAAAAACCTGTTGAAAATTAACAAATTAAATATTGATTAATTATTCATATAAAACAGTGAGTTAGTTATGTTGAACCACATTGAATTTAAATGAAATAATTCTTAATTGAAAACATAAATTGGAAATGCAGTTTTTTTTGTACTTAACTCATTAACCTTTTTAATTGCCACTGTTGAGTATTTTTAGACATTCAATGTGCACTGTAATGTGGGTTAAACCGCCTTAAATGTGTATTTGACAGCAGTGTTATAAAAAAAAAAAAAAAGATCATTTATTCTATGTATATGCTTATAACCTCTATAATGAAAGAAAAATAAAAAACACATACGAATTTCCACTGGGAAATTATCGTCAGGTGTATTTTTAACAATTAATCAAATTAAAATTTAAAAACATTATCAAATTATGATAAAATTAAAAAAAATTACGAATCATTTATTCCTTTATTTAAAATTAAAACAAAAGTAAAAAGTAAAATTAATAATAACACTACCTGGCCACCACGCGTAAATTTTACGTGAATGTTGTGGAAGAGATGTATTTACCGCAAGGAAACCCTCTTCTTTCTCCTTGGATGCTTATAAAGAAGTTGCTTGTTTATACAGTTTTATGATTTTATTTTGCTTAAAAACAAGAAAACTTTCTTTCTTTAAATTGCTTCCTAAGGGAGTTCGATTAGTTTTATTTTTATATCCCTTTCTTGTATTTCTACTAATTTCTTCAACTTGCAAGTGTTGTTAAG
The DNA here is from genome assembly GCF_047948215.1 of Lycorma delicatula. Lineage (NCBI taxonomy): Eukaryota > Metazoa > Arthropoda > Insecta > Hemiptera > Fulgoridae > Lycorma > Lycorma delicatula. Next base: position 177,993,539 of record NC_134457.1, read on the forward strand.
AGCCGAAATATAAATTTAGTTGTTAATTTTTATTTCTTACGTAAACTTGTCTTTTGAGCTTCTCATTCACTTATTTATTCTACGTTTTCTTTATCATCCAGATTTAAAACCTTTCAATAATCTAATACATGACGTATTTACGTTTACCTTATTATGAATTATGTGATTTCTGATTTTTTTTCTTTAATTATCACTTTTATGTTCTTTTTCCATTTGGGATGGTTATTTATTTAATTTTTCTAATTGAAAAAACTGTTTTTTTTCATGATATCATAAATTGAATGAGTATAGCAATTAAAAACCAGCAATTCCAAGACGGGTGGGAGTAATAAACAAAAATAAAGTATTTTTTAAAAGACTTTTAACGTATTAAAAAGAACTACATCGCCAAAAAAATAAAAACCTATATCTAAAGAAGTTTATAGTAAATTACTGTAAACATAAACAGCTACAAGTATAAGCTTATTACATTAGGTATAGAAATGCTCTTGTAATTGCTTGTTCAATTAAAATTTGATGTTATATTATGATAATTACTTTATATTACACCTAATATTATTTTTATCAAATTTCTTGATCCAGTTTCTGGGTTACTTCAGAAATTTCTCTTTATCATTCTATGGAGGCTAACGAGATTCCTTCTCTGTCAAGTATAGAAAAAAATCACACTTTACCATCTTTCAGTCCCATCGTCATAGCAAAAATAATTAATAAGAAATACCTTTTCTATATATTTATTAGATAACGATATTCATGAATTTCTGTCCAGCAGCGAGTTTAGTTCCTTACACTTCATGTTAAGCTGTTTCCTCTTTTCTACCACCTGATCGTTCCACGTCAGGCGACGGTCCAAGTGTCGGCCAAGGTACCGTACCAAATCCGTGAGGGATTTAGATACCATTCAGCTGGACCCGTGCAAAATCACCCCTTTTCAACGTAATTGTCACATGGTTCGATCTGTTTTTGTCATTTATAATTCTTAAAACATTTACAGTTCTTTCATTTTCTTTCTCACTCTCTCTCTCTCTCTCTCTCTCTCTCTCTCTCTCTCTCTCTCTCTCTCTCTCTCATGTATATGTATATATATATATATTTGATAGAACTTCATAATTCTCGGATGTAAACTACATAAAAAAATTTAAAAAATCAAATTGAACTACCCTAAATAATGGACTTATCTAACCTAGGAATAAAGGACTCGTTTAGCCCAGTTTACGTTTTCCATCATGTATATTGTTAAAGTTACAAGTCAAGTTTTCTCTGATGTATTTCACATTCCAGTAGATTAAATAAGATTTATAAAAATTTCTGATAGAAATTGATGAGTTGACTATAGTTTGGGTTGAAGATAATAGATTTAAAATAAGTATGCCGGACGTCCGAGCGTTGGTACCTGCTGATCTCGCAATAAGTAACAAGGTGATTTATCAGAAAGTTCAGGGAGCGAGGGGATAACTGACAGCCCTCTATGGAGTCTTCGTCGTCTGGGCTTGCTCGGGTGGGTGGCGGTGAGAAAGCAGGGGGAATCCTGACCCCCAAGTAGAAAATATCGAGTCCCGGCGGAGGTGCTTCATTGGGGTAGTCCGCGTTAGAGGCCAGATATCGAAGGACCGAGTCTCGACTACTGGGTTAGGACGGCTGGGATCCGCATAGCCGGGCCTGGCGCTAATCCTTCCCAGTGGTTAGAGGCGATGGCACTTCTCAGGGCTGTGTTTATGTTTAAATGCGGATCCGATCCTGGGGGAAGGGGAAAAAGAAGGAAAAAAAGAGTATGCCTAATAAGCGCGTGAAAATTCCCGGTCAGGAATGGCATTTTTCACACGCTACAAAACATTCATCTCATCCTGTGAAGCAATACCTAACGGTAGTCCCTGAGGTTAAAAAGGAAAAAAAAAATAAGTAGCCTGTTATTATTCAGTTTTTTTTGACCCGTGAGATTAAGGAATAATTAAAATATTATATTATATTTCTCTATTCTTAAACAACTAATTGACTCCCAATTAAAAAAAAAAAAATTCTGGCATTTATTAACACTAATTTCTAACTTAAGGAGAGTAAGTATTGCAGCGCACATGAAAAATTAAATAAATATCTAATTGTGCGGTTATTGATTAATCAAAATTCCTATAAAACAAATGTACATTACTTTTTTCATCAAACCGTATACATTTTAAAAACTTTATCATATTAAAGTTTTTTTTAATTTATAAATATGAAAGTACCTTTTTAAAAATATATGGCAGTCATCAAATCAAGCCATGGAACATTTATAATTAGAAGTACACGGATCCACCTGAATAGCATCTACATCCCTCGCACGGATTTGTTACGGTACCTTGGCCTACACTTGGAAGGGCCAAGTGGTAGAAAAGAGAAAACGGCTATCAAGTATATGGAACTAAACTGTTTGTTGGACAGAAAATCACGGTTATCGTTATGTAATAAACTTCTGATCTACAGAGTTAACCTTAAACCTATTTGGAGGTAATGGATACAGCTATGGGGAACGACGAATAACAGCAGTTCTGAGATAATAAAAAAATTCCAAAATAAAATGTTGAGGACCATAACAAAGGCGCCGTGGTTTGTTAGGGGTAGAGAAATTCATGACAATCTAGAATTACCTTCTGTTTACGAAGAGATCCAAAAAATTAGCTCGCGGTGCAAACAGAGGTTAGACACATGTAAATTATCTGAAGATGAATCTATTGAACAACAGAGATGATATCAGGCTATTAAAACGCTTCCATATGCTGGAAGTGGGTGATGTAAGCCAGAGGAGTGATTGTAAGAAAGAATCAAGGAATGGCAACACAGGATGAGTCTGTCACTGTGTAGTGAACGTCACTTTGATAATCTATAAATTACAGCTACTTCTACTGATGGATATTTGTTTTATTTATAATGATAATGTTTTCATATATTGGTATTGATGACATTGTTTTCATTTTTCTTCTATTCTACCTGTGATTTATTTCTAATGCTATGGTAAATATTTTAATTTATTTTGACCACTTTTCAAGGGCTTTTACTTTATATGATGTATTGTAACTTTGTGTGCTTAAAGAAGTGTTTCCGTCGGGGTCAACTCTTCACGTCATTAATATTAATTATATTTACTTACTGTCCTCAATGAGGTATCGATTATAAATGATAACGATAGGCAAAAAAAATGATTCTTTATTCAATTACTTTCAAGTCTTTTTTAATATTTGTAAAACGAAGGTCTCCTGTAATTTTCATTTTACATATTATGTATTATATTAATTTTATATAAATATATATATATATATATATAGACTCGGTTTTAATTTACCGTAACCATAAGTAATTTTTATTCATTTTTTTTTTTCATTTTCAAAGGTTCTTTCTTTTACAAAAATATAGCTTTTCTTATTTTTATTAAAAAAGTTATAGCTTAACGAGTACTCCCGAAACAATAAATTTACTGCGCTCTTTCTTCATAATTATTTTATATTTACTGCTTATTGCTGTTAATTTTTCTTTATTTTAGTTTAACAATTTTGTTTTATATTTATTCTTTAATAACCTTTTTAGAATGATGTTATTAAGCCTTCATTTCTTTATCGCATTATTTTCTATCCTCTTTTAATGGTTTTATAATTTTATAATATGATATCCATTAATGGACAGTAATCGTTAATAATTTATGGCTCTTTCCAGTCTTTCTTTTGATGATAGTTAAATTTTGGCACAGCAGTAAGCTGGGCTCTTTTTCGACAATTGATACGATATTATAATAAAGATGTAGTATGTTTTTTATTTACGAAATTTTCAAGGGTGTTTATTTTGTGTTAGGAATATGTCTAAGTAACGTTTATGAAACAATGCTATGCAGATTTGAAACAGATTTCCTAATGTGAAAAAGAATAATGAGAAAAATCAAAAGACAATAAAAGTTAAACAGCCAATGCAAGAAGGTATTGCGGTTGACAATTTCCTGATAATTAATTTTATTTTAAAATCTTTATTTCATTTTTTTCTAGCAGAAACAACTTATGTGGTCGGGTGAGAGAATATTATATACCAGACTGGAAATAGCTTAAATTAAACTCCAGTTATCTAAGTTACGTGGAATAACTTAAGTTTAATACCGTTATAAGTAAGATAATATGGATTACGTTAACTTTACTACCTCAGAAAACTATTCGCTATATGTTCTTAAAAATATTAAATCGTGTAATTATATTTCGCTTACAAGAATAAAAATTTCTCAAACATAACGTTCAAGAGGAAATTGTAATACAGTTTAGTACGATTTTTCATACATGACATTACTTCAATATACAACCGATTCTCAGTGTTCGTAGATGGTTCATCTAACCTTTTCTAGGTGAATACAATAAATCAACTTTTTGTGATTCCCATAAATAGAAATTGATGTTTGATGTAAGAATTCAGATATTTCGGGAACTGGATTCTAGTACTGTATAATGGTAAGAAAATTGTAATTTGAAGTCCATGAATAGATTTGAAAAAAAATACTAATTTATTTTTATATATTTACATAAAACAATATATTTTCAAGATGATTCTTGCAAATTGAATAAGGTTTGATTAAACTAATTAATATCTACGTGATCATGAAATTATACCATGTTAAATATTCACCTAAACGCGTTACATATAAAACCTAATAATCTTTGATGGTTTGGTGAAAGAGTGATTACACTTCGTAAGTCCCACGTATAGACAACAATATACACATTGTATTTTTATCTTCTTCTCCTCTGTAGTATGTCTAGAAAATCTTTGAACAATTCCTAAAATTATGAGAACTTAGGATGATATTCCTTAATTTCCCGTTACATAGAAGAATTAAGAAAAACCTTAGACCAGGAAAGATCTAAAAAGAATAAATAAAAAATATTGGTTATGTATAAACAAAAATAATTATTATATGAAGTATTAAAAAGACGTGCAAAAGAAATGTTTCATAATCCGATAAATACCCCACACAATTAATATAAAATTTTACTTTAAAATTAGCTTCTTTTATTCAGTAAATATGGTTAAGAATATTTGATACTACGTCATTTGATGAATAATACGAAATTTTTAACCGTCTATCAAATTTATGTTTTAAACTTTTGAGTGAGAGATTTATGACTTTAGATTTGGTTGATTTCAGAATTTATATTATGCTGATATTTAAAATACCAAAATAATATATCTTTTTATAGAAATTTAAACAAATCTTTGATCAATTACTATCTGAATTTCAACGGTTAAGGCTGTGTGAGTCTTTAGATCATCCATTTATCATAAATTATGATTGCGTTCATTATACTTAACACCTCTTAATTGTGTATCTGTTGTCTATTGAAATATAATGTTGGAAAATTTTTCTTGAAAAGTCCAAACCATTTCACTGTTTTTATTTGTCTCAATACTATAAAAAAAAACCCACTCTATATTCATACTTCAGTTTATGTGAACTACTTGCAAAATGCAATAAGTTTTCTTTTTTATCCAGTGCCTGTTCATCAATGATATAAATCTCGTAAAATAAATATATTAGGCAGATTCATGTTAAATTAACAATTTTTTTATTACGATCCAAAGTGACTTTTAGAACACTAAAAGTCACTTTATGTAAATGATAATTAATATGTATTAATAATAAAAATTATCTGTATTACACTCGAATGTTAGAACCGAACGTAGTACTCAAATATTAAGTAGTACGATGTTTGTAAAATAATAATAATAATAAATAAAATAACAAAAACAAATTTATTTGATTCTCTTAGATTTTAGAAGAATTATTTATATTTTTGTATAAATACTATTATATTTCATTTAAATATTGAATATATTTATATTCAATTTTATTTATTTATTTTTCTTTAATTGGACGGGAAATAAATTGAATGGATATCAGTTTAATATTTTCCTTAAGATTACCCTCAAATTCATATTTTTATCGAGGGTATTTGATTATATATTTTTTTATATATATAAGTATATTATATAAGTATAATATCGTTGTATTATTTGTACTATCTTACCTGATATATTTAATTAGAACTTCAAATAATTTAGTCTGATAATGACTTTTTGTGCTTATTTTATTAGGTAGATTTCATATGAAAGCTACCTATTGTAACGGGTACCGATAATTGGACTTCCGGAAAATTTCGATATATCTTCGCCTTTCACATCCCCCAGACCCCAAAACCACCGTCAGTTCAAAAGTTTATATATACTTCACTTTCTTGTGGACACGATGCCGTAATTTTGCGACAATCACTTTCAAATTGATACGTAATATATAACGACCCAAAATCTTGGTTAAGTTTGTTAATGAGCAAAATCGTACCATGGAGGTGGAAATGGAGCTTTTTTGAAAAAAAAACGAACTATCAACTATCTTATTAAGTAAACTATCGAATTCGTTTAATGTTCTCCTATTCTTTGGATAAGGACCTAAAACATATCTAAGTAAAGTTTTTTTGATATCACCAACAATTGGCCCAGGGGCTGGAAAAAATGGGGTTTCGAAGACAAAAAATATCATACCTCCCTTAACAGGCACAGTATCGAATCGATTAAAAGTGATTGTTAGTCCTCTAAACATTAGCTAAAACGTTTGTCTTAAACAATTTTTGATATGACTAACCATTACGGCTAGGGATGACCAAAATGTTACTGGCATTGTAAGAAGATGGTACTTGTCGTATGCTAAATATGTGAAAATTTTTTCACAAGCAACCATTGTCGTATTGACTAAATTTGAAGTTTTTCCTAATTTTAAGGTGGAAATATTTTTTATCCTCTACTTAGCACCGTTGAAATCTACCTTCGCTTTCCGGCTTGCCGAAAGGAATTTTTTTTATATTAATATTATATAAAATATATTAAACATAAGGGGATGGTAAAAACTGTTTAGTAAATAATTTTTAAATATATAAAACCGATACTTTTAGGATTAACATTGTAATAGGTAGTTAATATTTTATTTAAACAGAACGAAAGGAAATAAATAGCATGAAATCAGGAAACAAACGATTCAAAAAATAAAAGGAAGAAATTTCTACCAAAGAAACGAATTAAATTGATTTAACTAAAAACATTATTTTTTATTTTAACTAATCAATTAAAAAATTTATTTCTGTTGTAAGTAAGCCAACTGAAGTTTTTTCCGTATCTCTGTTCATTAAAAAAAAATTACTAAAATAAATTGGACTGTTTAGCCTTTATTACTATTATTTGTTCAAAACGGTTGTTTAAATCAATCAAACAGGATTCCGGTGTAATGAACTTTTGTCTTTTCTGTCGGTAATAAATGCACTGAACTTCCATTACATAAATGTTACCAATATGACTACATATACGTCGTAAACATGGATAGCACAATAATAAGAAGAAAATCTAATTTATCCCAGTTCGATTATAATGAACAGGATTGGTCGGATTTATCCAGTTGTTGATGGGGGTGATAGAAATAAGAGCGGCGGTATAACGGCTGAGGGTAAAACAGTTCATGCAATTGTTATGTGCATACTAATGCCGCCATTAGAATGGGTTCCGGATATTCCACCACATTTTATTCAACCTATAACTTGTTAATGAATTTACTCTAACCACAATTCTCTTCCGAGCTGGTAACTGGTAGTTGTGATATTTCAGAATAAACACTGACTGAATATTTCAATTCAGAATTGTGTATAATATATTTATCAATATTTAAGAACGGTAAAAGGTTTTATATGCGAAAGTCCACATATACACACCCACATCCACACCATATATACGTGAATTTTTCTACGTAGTCAACATAAAATTCTATTAGTTATAAATTTTTATGATGATCGTAAAAGCGAATATAAATTTGGTACTGATATTCCAGAAAGAAATATTTTACTTTTATTTATGTTGTATAACATTTCAATTCATATATAAGTATTTGTAAAATACCTATTTTTCTCGAAAATTACTACGGCTTCATTGAACAATTGCGATTGTAATTATAGGTGCGAATGAGTCTTTTGTTTCTTCTATCTTCGGTAGAAATTGTTTTCCAACCAGTCCTGTTGAGTGAAAGTATACTTGAGTTATGTACTGGAAAAATATTACACTATCTTAATTTTATTTTACAAATTATATATAAATAATTTTGTTAGTTTTTCAACTATTTGAATTCTATGTAAAGAAATGTTACATCTTCCATTGTAATAAAAAATTTAAATCTAATTGTCTAGTTTTTATTTATGTGTTGAGCTATGAAAACAGAGAGAATAATAATTTCGTTTTGCATTATTGTTATTTATAGCAATACAGTAGAAAAGTCAGATAAAATTGAAAAAAAACTGATTTTTCATTGTGAATTAAAAAATGATTCGGTTCTGTTAGCCGAATTGAATTTTTCCATTTTTTCAAAGTAGAAAATTTTAATCATGTACTTTTTGAGTACGCCTAACGTTTAGTGAAATCTTGGAAACCACCGTCCTGTTCTGATCAGCTCTATTAACTTAATGTTTGATGTTTAACGTATTGACGTTTAAAAACGTTTCATGTAAAATTTTCTCTGGAAAATGTTTAATCAGGGAAAGGTTTTTATTTTAAAAGAGAATAAAATCGTATTTTAGCGGAAGTTTTTTGTTTAGTGGTATTTGCAGCCATAAGAAAACAGATATACATCAAACGATAGGTAATTAGTTAGACAATTAAGAAGATTATCTATATTTCTTTTGGTCTTGAATTTATCGAGGGTGGTTAATAATTATTCAGGATTTATAAGAATAAAAAATTGATAATTTCATTGCAGTCCTAGAACACTAAATAATTTTTTTTTTGTTAGTTAAAATTACTGGAAAATAAACAAACTCTTATTACTATAAGCTGGTACCATTATTGGGTTAGCCAGTTATCTAGAATTGTATCAGTACGAAAGGAATATGTTGGGTATGGTAAAGAGTTAATAACGACATTTATAAGATGGCTAATAAACCCTTCCGCCTTAAAACATAACTACGTACAAATAAAAAATATTTATCGATAGACTTTCTATATGACTTTTACGATGTACTTGAACGCTCAGGATGCACTTTGTGGAAACGTTAGACTAATTAAGTCTAAGTCTTATAAAGTTGGCAGTGAGTCAGGCGGGCCAGTGGACCAGGCGCCTGATCCCGTACGTGAGAGCTTGGGTGGGGCGACGGCATGGTGAGGTGGACTATTTCCTCACCCAGCTGCTCACGGGCCACGGCGATTTCGGCAGTTACCTGCCCAGGTTTAAACGCAGGAGATCAGCGACGTGCAGGTACTGCGACGAAGTGGACACGGTCCAACACACTTGGTTCGACTGTGTCCGGTGGGACGTCGAGAGGAGAAGGGTAGCGGCGTTCTCACCCGACGATGTGGTCAGGCGGATGGTCAGGTCCTCACAGGGATGGCAGGAGTCGGCAGACCTGGCTCACACCATTTTGGACTCGACGGCTAAAGAAGAACCCCCTAGGTTGCGTGCACACCTATGAGGTGTGGCTTCTGGTGGATGACTGAGTCGGTGTCGTATTGTTGTATTTCATAATTTGTTTTATTGTTGTTTATTATTGCTGTTTGTTTTTTTTTGGGGGGAATTAGTTGATGGTCATTGTGTGATTGGGGTATATGGGTTTTACTCCCCACGCGCGCCCTTGTGGACCACAGGGTGGCGTGAGGAGTATGCTGCGAATGTGTGATATAATTGGGATATGATCTTATAAAGTGTTGATATTGTGTATTTTATTTTGTATATTTTGAATGTAATTGTAATATATATTGTGTAATATTGTGTATAACATAGTGCTGGGGGAGCGCACTGGATGGGTGACGTGCAGTCACTAGATAAAAAAAAAAAAAGCCTCAAAAAATCTGGAGGCTGGGGTTGAATCATGGCGACGATTAGGGCCCAGGGAGGTAGCCTTATTGCCTAGGGTGTTCTGGCTCCAGATGCTGGGGTCGGGGCACCCCGAGGATGGCATTAAGGACCCTCAGGTATGAGAGGAACGCGAGGGGGCAGCGGTGCGCGGAAGGCGTGCCGGGTGCAAGTTGGATAGGGACGGGGAGGGTAGCCCCATAGCGGAGGAGTGGGTTGGCTGTCCGGCAGAGGTGGTTGGCTCGCTCTGAAGAGGCTGTGGGGACCCCAGCGGGAGATCCACCGGTAGGAGGCAGAAAGGGGGGGCAGAGACTGCTGCCACGACACTGCAAGGTGACCATGCTATGTCCTAACGGGCGGAGGCTGGTTGCCTTCGGGTGTTTAATAAGATAAAAAAAAAAAAAAAAGTCTTATAAAGTTACAAAAACTAATATTACAATATCTTCTTTTTTTTAACAAAATTTTAAGAGCTGTCCGAGGAAATTACTTTTTTAGATTTGCTTACCTAATATATAACGCTAGTAAATTATTTAATCAGACAGAAGATAACAAGAACTTGAGTAGAACATAGTTTTTGATTTTTCACTTGAAACAAAACTTTATGGTGAAGTGATAAAATTTAAGTAATTTCTTTATGTATATTTTTCATTCAACTGTAAATTGAGAATATAGGTTGAATCAGTGTCCGTAAATCATTTCTTGATTCTTTTTGAGGATCCACATTTAAGTAAATGGATTTTGAGCAACTATTAATAAAATTTGTGTACCTTCTTTTCTAAAAACACTTTTTTAATCTACTCACTTGGGGATAATTTTACTTTTACATCATAGGATATTAAAACATTAAGTAAATAAGAATTTTTTTAGAATTTTCATCTGAAATTGTGTTTTTCAAATCTTAACCGATTCTTTATATTTTTTGGTAATATATATAAGAATGTCTTTCAAGGTAGTTTTATGTAAGATATGTCCTAATAATTCGTGATAATATTAAGAAAAGAGAAAAGAAGGTTAACATATGTACATTTTTGGAAATAAATGTAGTTGTTTTTTGATAACATCCTTCACGGAAAGAAAACTTTTTCATTTATACGTTACAATTTTTTTAATCACTGGATTTATACAGAATAACTTTGTTAATAACTTAAAAATATTCTCAGTACGGCTATAAACTTAAAAGATATTTATGGAATGGGAGAAAATAGTTATTACACTCTGGAATAATTAATTTGTATTTTAAAGACCCAGCTGCTATCTTTCAAATTTTACATAAAAAAGGCGATCATGTTTTAAAAATTTAGAAAAATATCAAATGGACGTACAATTTATAAATTGTGATTTTAATTTTCTATTCATCGAGCATCTCGATTGTACTCGATCAGAAGCCACAAAAAATTTCCATCACGGAGTAGTACGAATGCATATTTTCATCAATTCTTATAAAAATATTATCGACCAAATCTAAAAAATCTGTAATATTAGAATCAGATGAAAGTAGAAATATAGATCAAAATATTTACAAATATTTTCTAGTTCGCTTCATGTTAAAAGACACAAATCAATTTTCTATAGTTAAGAATTAGTTAGTTTTCTTCGGATGTAATCAAAGAAAATTGTAACTACCTCATTCATAAAAGCTTTGATATTTTTTGCAATTTACAGAAAAATCTGCACTAAAAATTTTATATATCTTGAAAATATGGTTATACTATTGATATATCCTACTGATAAAATATCAACAAACTTGTAAGATTCTTTATGATGTTTAAATAATACAGAGAATAAATCATCTTAAAAGATCAAGCTATAATTAATTTTCGATGCATTTGTTTCTGTAATTTTGGGTGAGAAAATCTTCATAATACCCTGCCTCACAATTCATATTTATAGTTCCTACTGCCTTTATTTTGACAACATAAAAATGCAAAAATTTCAAATTTGTTAGATTTGTAAAGTAACCGTAATGAAGAAACAGAGATTAAAACTAACAATGGACCACATTATATGAAATTATTCAAAAAATATTTAATCATATCATTCTGATTAATTTTTATTTTTATACATTCTACACAGTGCTGAATCTGAATTTGGATTAAAATCTTATGGAGTTTCACATTACTTTCTGCCTGTGTTTCCGTTGTTTTAAGTTAAGGTGGATGCCCTTAAATTTATTGAAGATATTGAATGGTTAAAAAGTAAGTGTAATTTGTAAAGTGTAAATGAAAAGTAAAAGTAAATATTATATTTTAATATTTTTATGTACTCAAATTACTTTCAAGTTAAACATTAATACTTTTAAGTAAATTTACCTTTACAACACATCATGTTAATCTTTGAAATTTATTCTAATTTTCTCTAATCTGTTCATCTAATTAGACGAACGTAAAGAAAAAAACAGATATTAAATATAGTTCAGGGATCAATCTAAATGGTCGCTCTGATATGAAATACAGAATAACAAGAGGAAATTTTTCATTTTTTGCTTGATGCCCTGTTTTCACTGAGTGGAAGGTGTTATATATTATTTTTTAAATGTTTTTTTTTCTTTGTGTGTTTACGGGCATCGACTGCTAAGGTCATTAGCCCTAGTCGTAATCTTAAAAAAAAAAGAGGTTAGTATCACCATCAGGGTCGTCATATGTAAGGATGTAAAGGACCCTTATGTTTTTATTTAAAAGCAAAAAATTACAAAAAAACGTTAATCCACAAACGGTAAACAGCGCTTATTGGGTGTAAAAGGCCCTGAATTTAAATTAAAGAAAATAAAACAAAGAACATAACTGGAAAATATAAGTCTTTACAATACCATTTTCTCCTTCTACCTGTTTCGCTTATTTATTTAAGCACTATCGGGGCGGCCAGAACCGCCGTTAAGCAGCATATCAGTCGCCCCATGATGCCGTGGAAGTTGACTCCCCCCCCCCCCTATAAACAGTCCCGTAGAACGTAACCCAGCGAGGTCCTCAGCATCATAAGAGCAATCTGACCACCTGTTCAGGACGGCCAAAGAGCCCCTCGGTGGGGAGGCTGCCCTTTCCGGTCCTGATCTGCTTGACTACAGAAATGCATTGCGCCTACCCATAGCCTCGCGCCCTTAGTCCACCCTTGAGGGTCTCCCTTCCCATAATTGGAAACACCCCGACTCCCCTGGTCTTGCATGCAGGCAAGCCCGAGCGGTCTAGGAAAGAGGGCTACCTCGCGTCACTATAAGTCTCACGTTTCGAGACTCCCTTATATATATATATATATATATATATATATATATATATATATATATATATAAACTACCCCTTAGAATTTGTTTAACACACCTTTAAATTTTAATTTTTACAGACTTTTAAAAAGTTCATTTCTTAGCCGGAACCTCTTTCTGAGGTCCTCATATATGGTACACTCTTCCATTAGATGCTTAACTGTAAATGTTTTACTACAAACACCGCACATTGGTCTTTCTTCGCCGATTATCAAATATGAATTTGTTGTTATTGACGTTGAATTCGTGTGACCTATTCTAAGTCTGACCACGGCCACTTGTTCTCGGCGAGTCAACTTCACGTCGCTTTTCCATTTATACGGAGAATTTTTGACCGAGTTTAATTTTGTATTTAACTTCCTCCAACCAGTATTCCACTTGTTTCTTATTATATTAGTTAGACAGTTTTTAATATCTGCCACCCGTACAGGAATTGCATCCTAGTTATCGCAGACTGTCGCCTTTCTGGCAGCTTCATCTGCGCTTTCATTACCTACAATACCATCATGCCCTGGAGTCCATACAAATACGCATCGCTGTCCTCGTTAATTTAGAACTTACAAAATGAACAGGATGTTTGCAATTAGGGCATCCTTAATGTTCTTGTTCCGAATTGCAACAAGTGCACTTAGAGAATCGGAACATATTAGCACTCTCTCTTCGCAATAGTGTAATGTGTACCGAAGAGCTTACTGTATGGCAGTAAGTTCTGCCGTATAGACATTGGCCATATCTGGCAGTTTCAAAAAGTGGGCTTCTCCATTTACATATATTGAGCATCCAACACCATGTTCGGTTTTAGAAGCGTCAATAAAAATTCTAAATAAAACTCTTTCTAAATTTTAATTATGTAAATGTATTTTTTATCAGAGGAAATTTTTGGTTCATTAAAAGAAAAAATTGTTGATATTATTAGCAATAATAATGATATTAAATTTGTATTTAGTAATATTTTACCTCTCTGTTTATTATTCTACTAAGATTAATAAATAATGATCTTGTTTCGTTGATGGTATTATTTTATCTTATCTTAATACTCCAACTTTCCGCCTAAAGTTTTTAAATTAAGCTGCAGAATTTGTGTTTATTATTTGTTTATTATATTGTAATATGAAATACTGAAAATAAAGCAATATAATAATAGTTATTATTATTCATATTATTTATTACATTCATGCTACAGTTAAAGAATAAACTTCTTTATAAATCTGACAACATCCGTACCTCTTTCTTGTAAATAATTTTACAGGAATCCAGTTCACAGCAAGCATACAATTGATGTCAATATCAACTTTGTTAGATGGCTCAGGTGTCCACAAACCAGAATAGGTAACGACCTTACAAAATAAGTAAATAGCTTTCTGGCGTATATTCGATATATTGTTAACCATTTTTAGAAACCGCACAATTATTTCATTATTTTTTCTTTTCTTTAACTTAGACATAAACAAAAAAACACACAAACAAATTTTATATTTATCTCATTTTTAACGTACCTTCAAAAACGCTTACCGAAAATTTAAAAAAAAATTATTAAATTTTTTTTAATTGAGTGATATGGATATCATTAACCCTCGTCACAATCTATAAAAAGAGAATAAAATCACCAGTAAGATCGTCAGATGTAAAGGTGTGAATGTGGCCTTTTAAATTTTAATAAAACACCAAAATAAACGTTACATGAAACATTTAAACAAAATGCACATATTTAATGCTTACAGTGAGTAAAGGCCCCTGAAATTTACATAAAACACTAAATAAAAATATAACATTTAAAAAAGAGTAAAATAAAATACTCAAAAAAAAAATTGGACAATACCAAAAACTCTTCGAACTGGGGTAAAGTGCTTTCACGTAGAGATTTTCTGTCATGCATAACACAAATTGACTTCGTCGAAGACTTACTATAAACGCGTTAGTAATTTGCTAGCATGTAGGAAAGCAACTATTTTTTTCTTCTTTACTATTTTCTAAATCAGCAGCGATATTTTCTCTTAATATGTACCTCTTTTTGAGGTTTACATACGTTGTAATATCTTCCAGCAGATGCTTAACAGAAAGTTATTAAATTACATATACTGAAAATTGGTCTGACTTTACCGGTTAACAAATATGAATGTATTATTTGCCTGTGATCGTTTCTGAATCTGGTTATCGCTACTTGTTCCCGGTGAGTCAGTTTCGCGTTGCTCTTATACGGAGTAATTTTAGTTGCAGCAACTTTGCGCAGTGACGATATTGTAACCAACGAAGTTCATCTGAATTACGTATATTGCTAAATGAAAAAGATTATTATTAATATCCCACACTTTCACAGCTTTTACTTTTGCCGGTGACATTCCTTAAACTCGGAGTAATTTATACCAACGAGATTACGCTTGCTATTGTTGACTAATTGCCTTCCGGGTAACATGGCAGGTGTCAATTATCGCTTTTCTTTGCATTAGCACGTGGGTCTTTCACTGGATCTTCAGTTTTTCAAGACTGTTGTGCAAAGTAGATGGTATTATTCCCTCCGCAGATATAATTACCGGAATTATATAGACTTCTTTTTGATTCCACATTTCTTTAATTTCAAAAGCAAGATCTGTATATTTCTGCAGCTTCTCATTGCGTTTAGTGTTGATGTTGTTACTTGATAGGATGGCTACGTCTATTAGGTAAGTTACTTTTCCATTTTATCAACTACAACTAGATTTGGCTTATTACAGTTGATGGGTTTTGCTGTTACAATTCCCTGGTTCCAGAAAAGGTTTGTGTTGTTATTCTCCAAAAAGGAGGCTGGCTCATGAATACAACAGGGCCCTTTTTGAAACTGTAATTTGTATCTATCGTAGAGTTCTACATGTACAATTTTTTCCACGTTGTTGTGCCTCCTGGTGTACTCCGTCGTAGCTCGAATCGTTTATTTTTGTGTTTTATTATTAATAATAATAACTATTATTATTACTCTTAGTTATGTTTTTATTACTTAAATAAAAATATTACTTATTTGAGTAAACTGGCAAATTAGCAGACACTCCGTAATCAGTTTAACAAATTATTAGTGGTCCGAATTAATTACCACGTAAAAATAGCTTATATATTTTTAATATTCGTGCTATAATTCCCATATAGTAGTAAAAAATTATTATAATTACTAAATTTTTACACGAGATTATTTAAAATTATTTGAATGTGTAAATCAATTATATAAAAATTACTAATAAATAAAAATATTAAGTTGAATATTCATCAAATAAAATTTTCTGTCTGGCATAAGTTATAACTTTACTATAAATTAAATTTCTGTTTGAAATTTAAAATATCAAATCAAAGCCATTTATTAAGCCGCTATTAATTTATTTCAGTTTTAAATAAATTACATAGAGGTACTATTGCTTGATTGCACAAATAGTATATTTGAGCTTTATTCTAATTTGACCCATCACCTTTTTCTTTTATATGAAGAGTATTTATTTATATTATTATATATATATAAGTTGTTTTAGGTACATTTTATAAGAAAGCTACCTATTGTAATTGGTTCCATGATTTTACTTCCAGAAAATTTCGACATATCTTCGCGTTTCACATCCTCCAGACCTCAAAACCACCGTCAGTTCAAAAAGTCTATACATAGATTTATATATAAATATATATTTAACTTTCTTATGGACGTGATAACTGCCGTAATTTTACGCCAATCATTTTCAAATTGATACATAAAACATAACGTCCCAGAATCTCGGTCGAGTTTGTTAATGGGCAAAATCGGACCATAGGGATGGAAATGGAGGGGGGGGGGCTATTTTGAAAAAAACAAAATATTGATATAACTTTCTTATTAAGTATAAAATATCGAACTCGTTTAAAGTTCCTGCTATTCTTTGGATAAGAGCCTAAAACGTATCTTAGTAAAATTTTTGGATATCACCAACCATTGGCCCAGGGGGTGGAAAAAATTAGGATTCGAAGATAAAAAAAATAATACCTCTTTTAACAGGGGCAGTATCGAATCGGTTTAAAGTGATCATTAGTCTTCTAAACATTAGCTAAATCTTTTTCGGACACAATTTTTGATGTGATCAACCATTACGGCAAGGGATGACCAAAATGTTGATGGAATTGTAAGAAGGTGGGACTTGTCGTATGCTAAATATGTGAAACTTTTTTTTACATGCAACCATTGTCGTATTGAGTAAATTTGAAGTTTTTTTTTAACTTTAAGGTGGAAATCTTTTTATCTCCTACTTTGCATTGGTGAAATCTACCTCCGCCTTCCGGCATCCTGAAAGGAATTTTTTTTAACGTTAGTTTGAATTAATTTCCTTTTCAAAAGATAAAATAAATTATCTTTTGAAATATTAACTTTATTTTATAATTAATTTAATTTTAAAACTAAGTAACTTGAAATGTATAATTGAAAGATTCTTTTATTTTATGAAAAAGTAATTATAAATAAGTAAAAATTTAACAAAAAAATAATATTTCGTGTTATTTAAAATGAGTTATTCCTTACATACATTAATTTAATATATCTGGAGAAAATTTAATGGAAGTGTATGTAGTGCATTAAACTAATCTAATTTAGTATATACGTTTTTCTCATACGTATTATAAAAGCAGATGTTTTAGATTGCTCTGTTTAATCATTTTCTACATATTATATAAAATTAATTATTATCTGTAGGGATAATCGAGGTAGTTTATTAAGGATAATGGACAAGTCCAGATATTTTACACATAATTTTACTTAATAAAATATTCTAAATGAAAGCTTTCTGATTATATACGCAATAAAAATAAAACGTTTTCTTCAATATACGCTATAGAAAAATTTATTCATACGATTTTAGGCTAAGTTACAACAAGACCTAACAACCTTCTCTTGTTACAAATTCGATCTATCCTTCAATAGTTGAGAAGGAAAAATACCTACAATTTATATATATAAATATATATATTGCAAGTGCAATTTATTTTATTATACAGGGGCACCTGCATTATTTTATTAACTTATTTAATAAAAACGTTGGTCAATTCGATATTATTTTTAAAAGCAATATTTTCATGATATTTGTTTATTTATTTGTAAAATTTTATATTTAAATAGTGTATACAAAATTTAGTAAAAATAATTATTTTTATTTACTTAACCTATCGTTAAAATGATTTTGAAAAAAAAGAAAATATTATATACAGTTTTGAAAACTGTATAATCAGTTTTAAACTCTACTTTACTGAAGGAAGAGGTTCGCAATTCGATCCTTATGTATTTTATCTAATGTGTATTTACATTTAATGGTCAAATCTATCTTTTACCATGATCTTTAATTTTTATTCTCTTAATTTAATCTTTCAACTGATTTCATAGTAATTATCATCTTTATGATATCCCATTGTAGGATGTTTAAAACGACTTAAATGGCCACGTAGACAATTGAAGTGCGTTTATCATTTCTTAATATTGGTTTTTTAATAGCACAGTGAGTACAGTCTGATATATTAATTATTTTTTCACTGTTGAAATGAAAATTAAATATTCTAAGCTCTAAATATTTTTCAACTATTGACACCTTTATTGTTAAATTTTTTACTAAAATATCTAACAGCTAATGCAAGAAACTAAATAGAAGTAATCTCCGGTGTTATATGATAACATAAACGTAATACGAATTTGATAGATTATGAAAAATCCGATTTTTAGTTAATTATTATTTATAAATCTTATGGTTGGTTGTAGTGAAGATGATTTCTTGCATGCTATGATGGTTTGTTCATAAATTGAGGATTTGCGAAGAAAGTTTCATCTCAGTATTTCAGCGAAAAATGCAAACGATTTGAGATAGTGTTTAAGATCTGATAAATATTCAAAATATGGCTTGTTTTTTCTGTCTTGATTTTTTAAAAGTATCGAAGGGGTAGACGTTGTCTGGAGGCATGTATAAGGATGATTTTGTTGACCTCTTTTATATTAAGTCAATTTGTTAGCGTGACTTACTTTTTTTTTGTTTTTTGGGAAAAGTAGTTTACGTCATTATTCACCAAAAATAAAAACACAAAAACACATTCCCATTTATTACCGGGTGTTTGTTTTAAAACGCAGCTGAAAAAAGCAAAACAATTTATAGGTAAATAATATGCAAGATGCTCTTTTACATATCCTCTTTTACATATTTCGTGCAACTTTTCGAAATGTATGTTTCCCAATTTCTTGTAATTCTTGAATTGCAATGGCTTTCATTTCTTCAGTAATGTGTGGATTATTTTTGAATACACAACCTTTTAGATATACCCAGTACAAAAATCTGCAGGATAAAAATAGGTGACTTAGCAAGCCATAAGCCAGTCGATATTATTCTTTTCAACAAAGATATTTTTCAAAAGGTCCATTGTTACTATTTTTTTTTCACCCAGACCGGATCCACAACAAAGCAAAGCACAGCCCAGGGAGTTGTATACTCAAACTGGCCTCCCCATAAGCCGCCCATAAGTTTAGTCCGACAGGTCAGTCCGCCGGTTAAATCTTTTTATTGCTTGCCTGTAACCTCTATGACGGAGTATCCAAGCCCGACTATGTCGTTCCTGGATCCCACCGCAGAAGCCGAGACTCGGTCTTGACGCCAATGCCTCTACTGAGAGCACCCTGTGCAGGGCACTCACACCGGGTCTTTTTTCGGTCTTTTTCGCGAAGGAATGAGAAAGTTCCAGTGCCATATCACTGCCGCCCATTGTGCAAGCACAGACGAACGGCAGCTCCGCAGGGGGCTGTTCCTCAACCCTTCGTCACTCCATCCACCCGCCTTTGTGCTGGAGTATCCGAGTCACAAAATCAGTTATTGCACGAAACCTCTCTGCCCCTGATAACATACAGTCTATGATTGTGTCAACTGTAATGAGCCCAGTCACCAACTCACAGGTGCCACGTTCATTAGCCCACGTCCGGCAGTCGAACACGGCGTGTTCCGATGTATCGAGTTCGCCGCAACAAAGGCAAAATAGGTCGTCAGCTCTCCTCCTGGCATGGTAGTTAAACACACCGTGGGCAGATAAACACACTGTGAGTCAACCGTGGGTCAACTAGTAGGTGACTTCACCAAAACTGCGGCTGACCCATGGCTCGAATGGATGATGTGAGGATTGTTAACGCTCCAGTAGCAATCATTCTGACTATTAACGTAACCACTCAAATTAAACTAAGCCTAGTCTGTAAAACACACACTATTCAACACTTTAATGCTCTACGGAACAAATTGATTAAACCGTTTTACAGTTCGGAGCCTAGCAGCATAATCAAATGGGTGTAATCATGCGATACATGAATTCCATATGGCTTTAAATTAAATAGCCGACACTTTAAAAGCACGCTAGAGATATTCCTTTTTGATGCGCAGGTTTTTGAAATGATTGGTTAGATAAGTTTAAAAAGCTTACACTAACATCTTCCAATATTTTATCATTCAGTACTACTGAACGTTTCCGGCTACGTCTCTGTTCCGGCTACGTCATTCATTATTATCAAATAATGAATTGAAGATTTATTTGGTATATTCTTACTCGGGAACTGCAATAGTAAAGCTTCTTGACATAAAAAAAATATTTAGTTGTTAAATAATTTTTCACAATAAAACTTCTTTCTTCCATGTTGAAAACCATTTATTCTCAATAAAAAAAAACCAAAAACCATAAATAACTAACTGTTTACAAAAAATATGTAGAAAATTATATCATCTGATCATAAAACAGCAATCGGTAGTGCTGCCAACCTCTTCATTCAAAATTATTGTGTTAACTTTTCTAAAAAGTATTTTGCTTGGGTGTAATTAGTTCATACACGTTGTAGTTTAAATAAGTCGTTTTTCTTCCTTTCTTCATGATTTTTAAAACAAATTCCTATCGTTTACCTTTCTTATGAATGTGCTTGTTGTTTTCTTTCATAGCATGAAATTTTAAACAGAAATAAAATCTATAAAATTATGAACAAATACTTTTTTTAAAAACGGACCTAAATTCTTTTCATAAACTAATTATGTTACTGTTTTGTATTTCTCTTTCTTTATCTTCTAATATTATATGATATTTTATTTTTTTGTTAGGGTTTTACGGAGTTCTGTGCTTTTTGTGAAGTAAATATCTGCAAGTGCATTTATGCAAATGATTGATTGCTTTATGTATGAATGTATGTTTTACTGAGAGGATTCATTTGGATCCCCTCATCAATAGCTTATTGTATAATACTATTTACTAGGTTCCAACAAGGTATTTATGATACCTTGTTGGAACACATTGTAATAAACGAATTGTGATAAAAAAATAATTAAAATCTTTAAAAATAGAATAAAATATAAGAAATAATAATATTCAATTCCCAATTAGGAATTTTTTATTCATGTGCAAGATGAATCAATATTTTTACTTTTGATAATCATTTGTTTTTATTTGGCCACAACCTTTAAAAATTCCTTTATTTCAAACGCTGCCGACTTCAAAATTATTAACCAGAAGTGCATAGTGTTATGATTTAACGTGTTTTTAATTCCATTTTTTACAATTTATTTTAACATTTTAAAATATTTTTAAATAATTATTCCTTAATGCATTTTTGATAATATTAAAATAGTAATTAAAGTAAGCATTTAAATTTTAATTAATTTATATGTTTAATATACTTTTAAAATTTTTTTTTCTTTTTACGTGTATTCAAATTTTTTTTATTTGCTGCTAGTATATATTTAAATTGAATTTTAATTAAAATTTGCACTAGTCAGAATATAATAAGAGTAGCAAATTGTTAAGTTTACAATAGGATCAATAAAAAAACCTTCTCAAGTTCTGTTTGAAGTCATCCTGAAAAATATATTTTTACATATTTTTGCTTATATATTATACTTATCTCGTAGAATTATACTTATTGTTTTTTTTCGTTCAATACATTCTAAATTCCATTAATAACTTATGAAGAATTTTACTTATTCTGTACATCGAAATAAAATAGATAAATGCTTATCGAAGTATTAAATAAGAAGAATGAAATGAGTTTGAAAATAAAATGAAATCGGCCATCACATTCATTACATTAAATCACATCACATCGGCGTCATCTCCATTTTAAAAAAGTGACTGAATGAAAGAGAACGAGAAAAAGATAAAATGAGAGAGATGGAAAAATTGGCTCACCCGTACTATTTAGATATTTCTACATCAGTGCAAACCTGGCAAATGAAAACGGTTCATCTACCACAACTTTTATGGTTTAATGGTTTTAAAAACCTTTCATGCGTTATTACAGATTATCAGACATTTACAAATGAGAAAAATTATCGAAAATAATTTTTATATGTAGTTAAAAATGTATACTCTAACTATACCCTCCAACAGTTATTTTTATTCCTGTCTCCATTTCTAACTAAAAGCGTTACTCCCCTTTTCATTTTAGTAGTAGTGTATATATATATATTGGGCATATTTCACACTTAATTGTTTTAACAATTTTCTAGAATAAATGACGACTTGAAACAAAGTACCACAAAATTCGCTACTAACTAAAAGTAGTATATGTAATGTTCTTTACCTAAATATAAATGGGGTTACTAATTTATACTTTTTTTCAGTTCGTGCGCCACTCTTTAATACGTATGCAAGATATGTATGTGCGCGTTTAAGAAGTATGTAAAATTTGAGGTTTACGAGACACCAGTCAGAGTTGGTTTCTTTAGAGTACTAATCTTCACTGTATAATCTCTATGGAGGACAAAAAGATAGTGTCACTTGTTGAAATCTAAATGTCAGCTGTATTTTTGTGGCTGTGTCTTAACTATATGAAAAAAAAAATGTGTCGAATCAGTAAATAATGCAATGGATACCCGTATTTCCTGAGAAATCTAAGGAAGCATTTTGTATCCAAGTCATATTGAAGAGGCGTTGAGGAACAACCGCCGCCCCCTTGAGCAATATTCGACAAAACGCGCTGAAAATTCAACGTCGTACAGGTCCTGCGTGCATACAACTAATAGTGTCTTAGATCGAATCTATCGATGTTGTAAAGGTTCGTTGATCATTATTATAGTTATGTGAAAAGTTGTGTATCAATGCCTTCCAAATTGTTTCCGAATTTCTTCACAGCATGTGTAAATTGGCGTTCTTATCTGTTACCACATAGAAAAATAAACGTATTTTAATTATTGTTTTGAATTAAATAATAACAGTAAAATTGTACGTGAATCGTTATTTTGATGAGAGTGACTTGTTTTGGAGATAGACATTTCCATCATCAGGTAATTAAAAGTCGAAGGTAAATAAAAAAATCAGATCTTCTGTCACTAACTTTAAAAATCAAAAGTTTGTTGGCCGCTAATTAAATTAGCAATTACTTAAATTGTTCACCTATATTCAAATGTCGCATACGTGATGAAGGACATCACGTATCTCCAAAAAATATTATTATATTTTATTATAATATTTCCAAATATTTGGATTTTCTTGCAATACTCATATTATTGTTTTATTTTGACACATAGACCCACGTTTAAACTAAAGAACTTCATGATTAGAACAAAATCATCCTAACAGAAAATATAAAAATTTATCTTGCCTTTAAATTCTCAGAGATCAACATTTAAGTCGTTCATTGGTTGATATATTTTCGGCTGTATGAACACAATAAACGACGTATTATTGCTCCAAAAAACATTTCCTTATTTATTGCTAAATCGGGAAAAACCGCACAGTACTGGCAAAAAATTGCTATTGCCACCTATGAGTGAGGTTGTGCGTAGTGTGGTGTATAGGAAACCACCTGATACAATTAAAAAAACTCATTGAGTATTAGTACAGTGCAGAGACGAATCAACCAAATTGTCCGAGGATGCGGAAATTTCTCTAATTTTTTTGAAGATTATGGAATATTCTTTACAGCTCGATGAATTTACTTTATTAAAAATGAGTCTTTAGTTCTGGCGTATATTCGCTTCAAAAAAAAAAAAAAAAAAAAAACATTCACCAAAAACTATTATTCGAAAGAATATTATAAACGGACGCTAAAGGAAAATCTATATTGGAACATTATTTTAAAGAAAACGTAATACCACTGACTAATATTTTGTCCTCTGCTATCGACACTGCTCCGGCTATTTTATATTTGAAATTGGGTTAATTTCATATTTTAGAAAAGCTTTTGACCAAAATATTTCATATTTGATCAAATGTAGTCGCCGTGGATTGTATGATATACCGGCAGCACTTGATCACAAAATACCTTAGTGATAGCCTTCATCGCTCACTACAGTATGTAATTAGAGCACTTAACATCACAAACAATGTTCTCGAAGATAGATTTTTTGCAAAGCTTTATAATAAAGAATATCAAGACTTCAGTCGTTTACTATTGCACATAGAAGTTTGCTGCTGTCAAAAGGTACCTGCAAAATCGATTTTACGAACTAACATTCATTAAAAAACAGACATGATTCATTAAGTGAGAGATTATTGAAATTTAAAAACGTTATTGCTTTTTTGGTAGATTTATACAACATATTTAATGAAACAAATCTACAACTGTTAGGAAATGATTTGAATTTGATCAAAGCAAAGATAATTTATTTCTCCATTCGTATCAAAACTCGCTACCGATAAACAAAATTTGGCTCGAAGACAATTTTATCAGTTTTCATATATTTCTTCAATTAAAACAACTGATGACGACATTCTGGTCTACAGTTAACATTTAGAAGCACTGAGAAAAGATTTTACAAATAGATCAGGGTTTACTAAATGGGTCACATCCCAGATTGATTCTTAAAACTTTAAAACGTGCAAATAAAGGAAGTTGAAAATTAAATTAAAAAATTTAAGAGCTTATCAAGAATTTTGGCTACAAAATCCAATCCAGTTATTTATCCCCCCTTAGGAGCTGCAGCAAAGAAGTGTTTTATTGCACTCCATCATCATATTTACTGGAAAAAGGATTAAGCATGGTCACGATTTTATTAAAAGGAAAATAAACAGACTGTCAATATAGGAACGCGGCGATTTATTATTTATTATTAATGATAAAAATGATATCAAACATCGAAAAATTAGTTTCATCATATCAAGCTCAGCTCTCTCGCTAAGTATCATATTTATTTTTTAATAACATATATTTGTTAAACGATATCGTGAACAATACATCATGTCTATTATTTAATTATATTCTAGTAAAATAATTTAAAAATGCTTTCCTTATTTTGCAATATATATATATATTCAGTTAAGTTTACACAACTTAGTTAAGTTAAGTATGTTAACTAAGTTTAGTTAAGTTTGCACTATCGAATCATTCACTAAAAAAGTAGGTTATTAACTCAGAAATATCCCTTTCGGCACGCCGGAAGGCGGAGGTAGATTTCACCGATGCTAAGTAGGGTATAAAAAAGATTTCCACCTTAAAGTTAGGAAAAACTTCAAATTTACTCAATACTACAATATGTCGTATTGATAGGTTGTGTACTTGATAGGTTGAATGTGAAGAAAATTTTCACATGTATAGCAGACGATAATTCAAGCAAAATTTTCGTCATCCCTTGCCGTAAGGGTTGATAATATAAAAAATAATTTCGGATAAAAGTTTTAGGTAATGTTAAAGGACTAACGACCACTTTAAACCGATTAGATACTGTGCGTATGATTCTTTATTGAAGTATGGAGGTATGATTCTTTATTGTCTTCGAAGCCCCAGTTTTTCAACCCCCTGAGCCAATGGTTGGTGATATATTATAAAATTACTTAAAAAGTTTTTAGGCCCTTATCCAAAGAATAGTAGAAATGAATTCGATATTTTCCTTAATAAGAAACTTATAGCGATATATTTTTTTCGAAAAAGCACTCCCATTTCCACCGATTTTGGCCGTTAACAAACTCGATCGAGATTTTGGGAGTTATTTTTAAGGAATAATTTGAAAGTGAGTGGCACAAAATTACAGTAGTTATAGTGTCCATAAGAAAGTGAAATATATATTTATATATAAATCTACGTATAAACTTTTGAACTGACGGTGGTTTTGGAGTCTGGGGGATGGGAAACGCGAAGATATGTCGAAATTTTCCGAAAGTCGAATCATGGTACCCATTACAATAGGTGGTAGCTTTCTTATGAAACTACCTAAACCGTTTGGAAACGTATGATCACATCCATTCCGTTACAGCATCTATTAAACATACAACCTATCATAAATTCTCAGAAAATTTTGTAATTTTAGATATTCTAAATATTTACGCATAATAAATATTGTTAATAATATTATTATGCGGTATGGTATCATAATATTTTGAAACAAAATAATTACTTGTTTGCAGGTAGTTGTACGAGGTAAATAGAGTTTTTTTTAAAGTACTTTAAATATAAAACACCTTTTTTTTATAAAAGCTACATACTAATTTATGTTTGTAATTAATCACAATTTTACTCTAAAAACAAAGAAAATTTTATATTTGTTATTAAATTTATCAAAGTTTTCTTGTAATTCAGTTTTTATTTTCCATTTTTTGCTAATGATAAATATTCGAATGATATTAACAAACGAAGTTCAGGCAGTTTATTTAGAGAGAAATGAAACACTGCATGTTGTTTCATACAAGGGCCTTAATTTCCAGTTTATTCTCTTAACACAATGCAGTAATAACAGATGCCTGTAGGAACAAGTAACTGAAAGTGATAAGGCATAACAGAGTAATAAATTAATCGTCTTTGTTACAAGCAGATTCCTTTTAATTTACTCCCTTTCACCCATGATTCGTAGGGCTGTACGACACTAAAAGGATCTCTTTCCCTAAATTCAAATACACAAGATTACGTATGTAATACGAACCCTCTTTACCTCAAATAATGTAATGCCCTACTGATACAAGCAAAGTATATTCTTAACGGGAAAACAACAGTCGATACAAAAGTTTCAACCGGACAGTTTAAGTAAAATTTAATTTTAATAAGTTAGAGAATTAACATTCTATAATTACTTAACTTATAAATCTAGCATTTTCCGTTTCTACAAGCAGAAATAATAATCCCTTTGCATTAAAAGAGTCCAAGGGCTTGTTTAATTCTCGCTTGTTTCATTATTAGTATCCACACAAAGCCTATATAACACTTATAAAATTTACTGCGCCAAAAATTACGGAATATATAATCAATTCTAACAGAGTTAAAAAAAACTTCAACAGAATAACGATTAAGAAGTGACATAAACGATTTAGAGCATAGTATAACGAGTTATTAACCATTTAATTATATTAATTTGTAGATAATTTTATCTATGCGATAAGTAAATTATTATTTTAATTATAACTAATATATACCAGGTTATACAGAAAATACAAAAAACTATAAAATTGTGGCGTCCTGCAGAAAACAATGCAAAATGTTCCGGCATTTGCCTGGTAGGGCTAAAAGACCTTTTATTATAACAATAAAACAAATAATCCATAGTTTGCAGAATACTGTTATGCAGTTAAGACTGCGATAACGATACGATGGAGATTACATTTATGGTTCAGTGACAAAATGGAAACTTTAGTGAAGCGTTACGCAAGTTCACAACCCTCGTTTTCTTTTGTTATATAGGTACAAAACCTTGGTTTTAACAGCTTAAAGTGTTAAAATGAAAGGTAGATTAGATATTTAAGTATTATTATTATTGTTATATGCGTATATACAAACATTCTATATCATACTCCCTTGCACATGCTATTAAGGAATTTAATAAATTAACCATTAAAAAATGTATGACTTATACTATATTAGCTCAATTTCATTAAATCCACGTAATATGTCATTTAATAATCCATCAAAAAAGTTTGTTTACCATTAAAATGTACTTCATTCATCTCGATGTTTTAACTTTTGCACTCATTTAGAAATGGTTTAAATTAAAACTGTATACAATAAAATATTCAGCATTCTTTTTATATTAAACTTTAATGAAATATAAAGAGAGAATAAATGAATATTTTTAAATAATTCATAATTAATTATAAATATTGTTTAGAACAATAAATTAAAAATAAAATAAATATAAAGGAAAAATTATAATGCATAGAATAAAACAAAGTATGTTAACGTAATATTTATTACAAATGCAGAGTACTTGCAGTAAGATTATATAATTTATTCAGTAAATCTCTTAATTTGGATAATAATTTAAAAATGTAACTGAATTAATTAAGTACTTATTTTGCAAATAAGAAACAAAAATTTAATAGAATAATAACAGTAATAAAGGATTTCCAGGGAGCGTTCTCCGAAACGGCAAACGGTGGAACAGAAAATCTTTAGATTTACGGAAAGGCTTCACACTAAAGTTTATGCCTCTTTGTAGTCTCTCTGGGTAGGAAGTTCTTCTACAAAAATTCCAAACATATACAACATAATTCTGGTAGCAGATTGCTAAAGAAAAAAATTACGGATGGTAGCAGAACAGCATCCAGCACAAAAAAGAACCAAATGAAAAGGAGATTAATCGAAGAATTCAAAGCGCACAACCTGTTTGTGAAATCTGCAGCGTTGAAAAACCTCCCATAAAAACAAAGAAATTTGAATTTCCTCAAGTCCAAATTTGACGAATTTCAACTTGATCATGTGGCTATAAAAAAACTTCTCACATCCAAAACGTAAAAAGTGCACCAACTCAGATTTAGACCTCTCTAAATGCAAAAATCAGGATTATCCCAAACAGAAAAAAGAGAACACATATATATTAAAACATAGAAAATTAGACCCAGAAAAATGTAAAACAGTAAAAATTTCATAGAAGTTACCGAAGAATTGAATGCTAAAAATGGAAAAACATCAAAACAAGAAAGAAAACAAGTCTGACACAAATGGAACTTCACTAAAAGAGAAGTGAGAATAACTTTCTTGGAAATCAGGTAAAAATCAACAAAAGGTAAAGAAGAAAAATAAAATCACCTACTCATCTCGATAAAAGAAGTGTCAGCAATAACAGTTATATACCTTTCTAAAAATTTTTAAAACAATGGCTTTCAAACAACAATCCATCACACCTCCAAATAATATATAAAACCAGAAAACTGACGCAAAACACAGACAATTCCAAAATTCTGCAGAAATATATAGAAACCCTAAATAAATTCGATGAACCCAAAAAAAGTTTAACTTCAAAATCAACAATAAAAAGAAGGAAAATTCCAAAGTTTGGGATCTAAGAGAAGTCCAAATCATAGTAGGTGAATTCAAAAACAACAAAGCGGCAGGAGAAAGCTAAATAAGAGCGAAACTTTAGAAAAAAGCCAATCGGAAAACGAAAAATTGCTGGTCCAAATTCTATACGACATCTGGGAGATAAATGAAATGTCAACCGACTGGAAAATAGCTTTAATAGATCCACTGCACAAAAACTAAACAGAGAAAAATACAGAGTGTCATTGCTGGAAGTAACGTAATAAATGTA
This sequence comes from Lycorma delicatula, assembly GCF_047948215.1. Classification (NCBI taxonomy): domain Eukaryota; kingdom Metazoa; phylum Arthropoda; class Insecta; order Hemiptera; family Fulgoridae; genus Lycorma; species Lycorma delicatula. The sequence continues at coordinate 178,023,096 of NC_134457.1, forward strand.
TCTGTAGTTTTGTTGAGCCGAGTTGAATCGCTATTCACTTCGCAACTGGGAGAATACCAAGGAGGGTTCAGAGAAAGTAGATCGTGCCCGGAACAAATTTTCAACTTTAAAAACATAATTGATTACTACAAGAAGAGAATACGTAATTATATTTATGGATTTCCATAAAGCATTCAATAGATAACATTTTCTTTATACAAAACACCCAGGTCTGATCAAACCCACACTGTTAAACACATATTTAATGTAAAATCCATGATTGAAATTTCCGAATTGTTCGAAATCAAAAACAGGAGTCGGACAAGAAAGTAGGTTTCCCCCTGCTCTTCAATTGCGTTTTAGAAAAAGTAATCACTGAATGGAACAGGAAACTGAGTTAAAAGAGCGGAATAAAGATAGAAATGTCATTACGTAGACTTCGCAGATGATATCGATCTGCTGGCTTAAATTCTCAGTAAAAGCCGAAAATTTGGACCGGGAACAGACTGAAAATTTCCTTCTACTTAACCAAAATAATGACAAACAAATAAGATGCACCACATCATTTTGAAAAAGACAACCGTACGATTGAAAAAGTTGGCTACTTTAAGAATCAAGGAGAATGGATAATCTGAAACGTACCAAATAACCAAAGGAAAAATGCAGATAATGGAATCATAACAGACTTACAAAACAAATTTCCGAATGCTAAACAAAAAAAAAAAAAAAAAACAAACTGGTTCAATTACACTCAAGAAGAACTAAAGATCCACGAAAACAATAGCACTGACAGAAAACAGATAAACGACACTATAAAACGAGAAAATTTCCATGATTAAGTCAAAAGGGGATCCTTACATTCTCTTTCCTATGTTGGATCCTTAAATCCAACATTTTAATTTTGAAAGAAAGGTGAGGAAAGTAAGTTCAGTAAAAATAAAGGAATATTGGAATAACAGATAACACACTCGGAAATAATTTGATCTAACTTATCCCTAGGCGGGTAAAATTGAGACAAAAAGAAGAACATTCCCGTTTGTACCATTTATTCTGCGTCTTCGCTTGTAAGTTGTAAGATGGATAAGTAAGATAAACATAAACCTAAAATCATTTGTTTTATTATTCACTCTTTTTTCTGTTAAACCGATCAGGTTCATATCATTATTGATATTATTTTAAAAACAACTGAGGAAATTTTAAAACTTGAGGAAACTTTATAATAATCTCTTTACGACAGTAAAGAACGCGAAAATTTTGAACATATACTTTTTAACTGCTACATAACTGATCTTTTCTCTTTTTCGTCATCAAAACAGGACGTTTTGAACCAATGGTTTCTGTTTTACCAGCTATTCAAAAATTCAGTTAAAAGATCATTTATTTAATATATATATGTTTTCACACATATGTATGTTATTCGGTCTAAACTGAAACTTGGTAACGCGGGAATTTTGCGTGCTTTTTGTAAATACATACTTTAATATGTAAGAATGTGAGGTGGTGTTATGTTTTTTCTTGTAAATAAGAACAACGAAACGTAATTTGAATAATTTCACTATGTAACATGATTTTCTATCTTTCTGTAATTTTACGCGTACCTAAAGTATTTATTTACGCTGAATTTAGGTCTGTAATTAGTTTTTTCTCTCACGTATAGTTATTTTGCAAATCAAGTGAACTCATTTTTTATTAAAACGTAAATTTTACCACGGGAAATTTTATTGGGAGGAAGGGAAATTTTATTTTGGTGCGAAGGATTACACTAATTACATCCAGCTGGCTGTTAGGCGGGAAACTTAGTTCATTGTTGATGTTCTATAATGCTGTGTGATTATATTTGTACTGTCATATGTACTTTCTTTCGAAATCAGTTTCCGAAAGTGTTTCAATAACCCAAACGTGTTCTGTTATATTTTTGGTACATAAGTAATTGCTAAGCAAAGACAGGACATTAATAGTAACGTAAGAAATGTCTATTACGCATACTTCGGTATAAGGCTTGGTGATGAAGACAAAACCTGGGCACAGCACAAGTCACAAGTAAATTACATGTGTTGAGGGACTGTGACTGTGGAAAAATGGTGCGAAAAAATCAATGCCTCTTACAATCCCAATAGTTTGAAGAGAGTCACAAAATCATGATTGTTAGTTTTGTATGGTAAACGTTCAAGATCATAATGCCAAAAGTAAGGAACCTAAAAGTAGGAAACCAAAAGTAGGAAACCTGGGCACAGCACAAGTCACAAGTAAATTACATGTGTTGAGGGACTGTGACTGTGGAAAAATGGTGCGAAAAAATCAATGCCTCTTACAATCCCAATAGTTTGAAGAGAGTCACAAAATCATGATTGTTAGTTTTGTATGGTAAACGTTCAAGATCATAATGCCAAAAGTAAGGAGGATATGCAACATCTCAACATTTCTATGTCTTTACGACCAGTTACGCGTAGTGAATCTCTCCCGATCGCAGTTCCACCTCCCATTCTTGAAAATGTGCCACAGGAGAGTAGCTCAGAAAATGAATGCAATAATGCTGATGATTAAAAGCCGAAAAAAGATTCTGCACCAAAATCATTCAGTCAAAATGAACTTAATGATTTAAATCGTGACTTGAATTTTAAAAAATATGCCGCCCATTTGCTTAGGTAAAGACTAAAAGCAAAAAATCTTCTACTGCCCGGAATTTTGTTCTCTTGGTGTAGGATCCAAGAGAAAGAATTATTTAAATTCTTTAAAGAAGAAGACTCTGGCTTTTTGTTTTGATATTGAGGGTTTATTGAATTTCTTTAACGTCACTTATATTCCAAGTCAGTGGATGTTACTTATAGACTCGTCAAAACGTAGTCTCAGAGGTGTACTTTTACACAATGGAAATTTCTTTAGCTCAATACCCATTGCACATTGAGTGCATCTCAAGAAAACGTATGAAAATCACAAGACTCCGCTGAAATACGTGTACTATGAGAAACAATCTTAGACAATTTTGGGGTTTAAAAGTAGTTGGTATGTTACTTTTTCAACAATCTGGATTCACAAAAATGCCGTTTTCATTTTGTGAATGGTACAGCCGAGCCAAAGACAAGCAGTGGAAGGTAACCGAATTGCCCCAAATGAAAAACCCTCCAACCCGGTTCACAGAAAATAAAAAATGTACCACTTTTTTACCAAGCAAAACACTATTACCTCCTCTACACATCGGGCGTGGATTAATGATACAGTTCACAAAAGCCCTTCCAAAAGATGGTGAGGGCTTCCTGTACTTGGCAACAAAATTTCCAAAAGTATCTTATGAATAACTTAAAAAAAGGATCTTTGTAAGGCCGCTGATCAGACATTTAATGATAGACAATTTGTTTGAAAGTAAAATGAATCCAGTAGATAAAAAGACTTAGGTTTCGTTTAAATAAGTTATGGCCAACTTTTTGGGCAACAAAAAACATCTAAAGTACAAATATGTGGTTAAAACAATCTTGCAGAGTTTCATAAAATTAGAATGTAACATGAATATATTCAATTTTATTAATATAAATATAAGCTTCATTTCGTACATTAACATATTGACTTTTTCTCTGCGAAATGTCAGTGAAGAACAAGGAGCACGTTTGCACCAGGATATCATGAACATGGAAAAGACATACCAAGAAAGGTGGAATGCAAACATGATAGCTGACTACTGTTTTATGCTAAAAAGAGACGACAGTGGTGAAGGGAGACAATCAAGGAAGAGAAGTTTCAACCCACGTCAGAAGAACTTGAAACGGTGAAATCAGCGAAGAGGAATTAAATTGTCATATTAGCATCTTTTAAGTTAGTATATACTATTGTCTAGTCTAATGTAGTGCATTGCAATTTTATACAGAGTTAAAAAAACACACAATCTTAAAATAGAACTAAAATAATAATTTTCCCTATTTAAAAAATACTATTTTTGTTTAAAAATGTCAAAAGGGATTTGGATAAAAATCTTACGTGATATAGAAAAACTAAAATCAGATTTGAAATCAGCATGAAAAATACTTTTAAGACTACCTTACAGTTATAAAACATCGTTCCAAATTTTTTAAATGTTGCATTGCGTTTTTATTCCCTGATAATGCTGATACATTGAAGCGGCGAAACATGTAAGAGAAAATATTCCTATGTCAAATATATAGTAGAGGATAACAAAAATTATATGTTTTTTTTTTTAAAAAAGTACCTATATATATATATATATATATATATATATATATATACGCGCGCGCGCGTGTTGTGTACACACAAAAAGTTGACTAGAAACTATGTGTTACGACGGAAAACAATCTTTGTTAACATATTAAAATATTGTTAAAATATTTCGCTGCAGTACTAACGATGCAGAGCAAATCTTGTAGGAAATATTATCCAGTCAGTTGTCTTATGATTGCAGTCTTTAAACGGCATTGATACTAGTTAAAAAAAGTAAACAATTTAATGTTTTACTTCCCGTCTAAATAGCTCTATAGCTCTAGAAGGGAAAGTATTGTAATCGGTCCAATTTGGGTGTATGTGGTTTTCACGGGATCTTGACGTTTTGACACTTAAGAAACCCAAAAACCAGTATGGAAATTTTTTGAATATTCATATGTACGTGTGTGTTCGGTGTTGCCCACTAAATCACCTTATATTTCCCGAAATACTGGACCGATTTTGACAAACTTAGTGAGATTACTTCTATGTACAGGACATTGATGGCATTAATTGTTCAACTTAAAAGGTCAAGGAAGTGAAGCTGTAGAGCAAGTTAAACTTCCTCGAGATTTCGTTTAATTAAGGTATTATTTTTTTGGCACTTTTTTAACAATTAAAAAAAACAATATTTGAAAAAAATTTGCAAAATCGCACCCTCACCCCAAAAAAATGCTCTAAACTACTACTATGTTATGTAGTCACAGGTGAGCGGTAGAATTAAATAAATGAATAATGTGTAACGTGTACTAGTTTGGTTGTTTCTCCAACTCGATCACACGGTTGACTCGGTATCTGGTACGTTAAGCCTCGCAGCTACATCAGCTGCGACCGTATAAGGGAAATTTGTTCTGTGTAAGTTGTGAAATTACATTAATGTAGTCAGTGCCGACCGTCGTCGCTTGTACCGCCACATCCGCTTGCGAATTAAATAAGGTATGGTCGCGCGCTTTAATTTAAATCATCGAATGAAATAAATGGAAAAATATTACCTTTAAATAAAATTATAAATATTTTTAATTAATTATGTGTGTAAGCTATGCTTCAGAAACAACCCGCAGTTGTAGAACTTTCCCGGAAAGCGGCTTTAGCAGCGTGACGGGAAAGTCCTACAAATGTGTTCTTAGGTTTTTTTAGTTCATAGTTAAAGTAATTTTTCCATTCTGCAGTTGGTTATGTAACATTTATGTTTAAAAAATCTGTTTAAAATTCACTTCATCCCGACGTAATAATGGTTACTCTGGAATAACAACACACGTTTTTTAATTCAGTTTATCAAAACAAACTTAGCGATTTTTTGCTGTTAATCTTTAAAAATAACCATTTCTGATTGAAATAGAAATAGCTATTACTTCATAAATAGGTGATATTTCGAGGTATATTTCGTCTAAAATAAGAAACTTCAAAAATACTTTCATATACTAATAAAACATCTACTGGCGGATAAACGAAAACATCCGCAACATTTTGTCTTTATTTATGAAATACATTATGAATCCCCGAACTCATTTGCAAAGATACATTGCAATTAACAGAGTTTGTTGTTGGAGGGATCATACATAGCTAGTGATATTTGAACCATTTTTTTATATTATATGTATTTAATTTAAACCGAATTTTACACATACAGACCTACATATGTAGGATTGCTTTATTATAATGTAATAATAATGTATAATTTATGTATAATGATAACCGCTCACATTACTTGTTAACACCCCTCAATTTATTTCTATAAATAGTTTATCGTTTTTATATTTAAATACAGTTTTCCATTTGTTTTATTATACTATTTCAAATGATTAAAAATAGAAAATTTTCAAGTTATCACTAAGTCATTTATATAAGTTTATCGTTTATGCTATGATAAGAGGACTTCTCAATTTTCTCTCGTAGCATACGCCTACTAAATTTATAATGGTCAAATTTCATTTCCTGAGCTATTCCGTCATGACAGCGTTGACAGCAACCAACTAACGAGAATTCCATGAAGCTTAATCTCTCTTTCAATTCATCATATCAGAATTTAAATACAGTTCTATTTATAAATATTTATTTATAATCTGTGATATTTCTTAAATATTTATAGTCTAACGTTATAAAATAACGAAATATTTAAGTTTATAATATTTTAAGTTACAATTAAATATTTTGTTATGTATTAAAAGCTTTGTGTTAAGCTACCATAAATTAACGAATTTATTTCCCGTTAATATATAAAAAAGTATAGCTAAAAATATAATGAGATTTTATTGAAAGAAGCATCCATTTACAGATAAATTATTAGTTATTTATTGGATCTCATTTTGTCGGTTTTATTGTTTATTCTAATTAAAAAAAAAAAAAAATTATAAACCGTCGATAATCTCATTGTTAATTAATCTTTTGCTTTAACATATCATATATTTTCTATAATTAAACGGATTTATAATACTGTTTGAGCACCATCATTAGTAACTTAAAATATTTTTTTTTTATTGCAATTATTATTTTTTTCTTAACTTAATATTAAAACGATATTCATGAAATTTTTCTTTTAAAAACTGCAAAAACTATTTTTGTTTTTAAACCTCTATAACACAAAGCTTTCTCCTTGTTTTTGGTATATCTTTTGTTCTGGATCGTAGAATGAGTTGATCGGGTTTTCCTAATTATTACGGCAGAGTAATCGATGTGTAACAAATATATATTTTCGTTTTCTCAAAAGTATATCTCTAGTACATCATACGAAATACACGGTGGTCCAATAGTAAGTTTCTCCAGGTGGAGATTTAAATTTGTAGCAAATAAGACATTTTGGTTTTATAGTAAGTAATTACTGTGAAATATAATTACTCTTAAGTTGTTTTTAGTTAATTTTTTTACACAGATAAGGAATTATGGCCTTTAAGAACACAAAATTAGTACAAATTTTAATAAGTACAAATTTTATCAATAATGATAAGAAATAATAATACTACTTTTGTTTATAAACAGACTTTACTTGAAAGTTATCCTTTACGGAATTTATAAAATTTGTATCACCTGAATATAAGATTTCAAAATATTGGAAGCATCTAGATACTCCACGATCTGATTAAATTTGATCCTTGATGTACTCAAGTGTTTCTTAACCTTTCAGTATTTGCGACTTAATTTTCAATCATAATTTTTATCGCGTCACCCCTCTCATACATTAAAAATGTATACAATAGTAATGTATTTTAATTCTACATCTACACTACTACCTTAATTATAAACCTTATAAAATACCTGAAATAAGTAATTTATTGATATTTCGCAATACCGATCCGCTGTATTGACAAAACCAGGATCGATGAATCTCTATTGTTCTCTGTTTTATGTCTACCATATCGGACATTCTTGCAGCTTCGCCAAAAGTTCCAATTTAACTTAAACATTCTGGAACGTCTGCGCGACCGTCTATACAAATGTGTATAAGTTCTACGCCTCGTTCAATTCCAGTCATTCTCAGTCGTGTCGATCCTTCTATCACTATTGAATCTATCGTGAAAGTGTATGTTGTAATTTGCATGTTAATTGCAATTCACGATATTAAAAATTCACAGCAGTAGATTTATACAGAATCACATTTGCTACCTTAAATGATTTTATAAACGAGGAAAACATAGATTGATAAACTTGCGTCGGATTATGCACCGATGTTGCTCGTTCAATGTCTGGAAGATTCCAAAGTACACAAGCACTTGTGAAACAAAAATCTCCATAACGTGTTTGGACATACTGCATGATCCACAGACAAGCTCTGCTTCCAAAAAATGAATCCTGGTCTGAAAATTGTGCTACTGACAGTTGTAGCTGTACTAAATTATATAAAAAAGAGACCCCTAAAATTAAGAATCTTTTTGCAGTTCGTAAATTTTGCACTTTGTAAAGACATGGGTGCAGTACATTCAGCGTTAATATTTTATTGCGAGGCAAGACGGTTATCACGTGGGAAATTTTTGCAACGTGTTTATGAATTAAAAAATGGAATCACCATTTTTCTAGAACAGAAAAACCGATCGGAAGCCGAGAAGCGTTGAGATGGTTTATTTATGACGGAATTGAGATACTTGGTCGACATATTTGAGAAATTAAATACGTTGAATTTTCAATCCAAGGAGGATATATACATATGTTGGATACGACTGATAAAGTTAATGCTTTTTATAGAAAATTGGAATTGTAGAGCAGAAATTTAAAGCAAAAAGAACCTAAAATGTTTGCAAATGTGGATGAGTGTGTTAAAACTTAGAAGGCTGAAGAACACGTGAATGTTGCTCTTGTAATCGTTGAAAATCATTTATCCTTGCCGGCAAAGAATTTTAAAAAGTATTTTCTTGCTGACGATAACTTGGTAGCAAGTTTGAGTGGGTTAGGGATCCATTTAAAAATACTGCCGAAGGGCTGTCAACTGCTGAAGAAGAAATCTTCATCGACATCACGGCAAGTGGCGAAATCAAGTGACAATTTACTAATAAATTCACTCTTAGAATTTTGGGCAAGGGTGGATGATGAAATGCCTTATTGGCTATTCCAGAGAGGATGGATGGCTATCCATCCTCTCTGAAATGTGCCATCCATCCTCTCTGGACCACCAGAGAGATGGTGGTTTAATACATGCAGTTAACTCAATCTTGCGGATCCTGTTAGCGAGCCCGACACTGATTAGGCGTCCGTAAATGGGATTCCCCATCTCTTTAATGAAAAAATGGATGCTGAGTTTTCTGCAATGAATACAAGAGCATTTCGTATACTATTACCATTTTCAACATCCTACGTTTGCGAAACCGGAGTTTCTGCGATGGCTGCTTTAAAGACCAATATAGATCTCGACTAAATATAGAAAAAGAACTCAGAGTGTCTGTTTCTAATATTAAACCTTCCTTCGAAAAACATTGCTCTGCATGACAGGCCCAAGGGAGTCACTAATAATTATTAAACTTGTTTTTAATTTAGTAATAAGTTGAATTATTGTGCAGTACTGATGAAATTCTATTTATAAGTGTATTACATCAGAGAAAATTTGTATTTTATTATGAATGTATTTTGCTTTCCTTTCCTTTCAGTAAATTAATAATTTCTTTTAATAATATTTTCTTTTCGATATGCTCGCGCTCTCCCTTTTAGTGTTATCACGCTCTCCTAAGGGGACGCGGTCCGCAGGTTGAGAAATACTGATATACTCTAATTGAGCATCGTTTCTATAATAAAGTCAACGTCTTAACTAACGTACAACATACATGTTTGTTCTATATAATAAAAAGTTTTACTAACTAAAATAGAAAAATAATAATAACTTTTTTTTAATATACTATTTTGTTTTGTAGGTTTCGTTTTTATACTTTTTGTAGGTGTTGTTTTGTTTTTGGCAAATCGTTTGTGTATTTTTATGATCTAACCAAAACTGAATTAGCAAGAGATTTTTTTAATTCTCTCTCTTCTGCTCAGTTAAAATTAGACTATACCAAATAATTAATTTATAGAAAAATAAATTTATTAAAACTTTATATAAATATTTTTTAAATTTATGTTCATTATATTCTAATAAAATTAATTATTTTTCTCTATGTTATATGTATTCATCTTCATAGTATTTTATTTATGAAGGTTTATTATTGTGTAAAGAAAGAAAGACGAGGCGAGTGAAATGGTAAGCAAAAAATCAGTCAACATTTCCCAGTAATTGAACCACGAAGTAATTAATATAGATGACATAACTTCAACTATTATTACATCACTATACTAATTATTAGTCCAGTTATATGATCATGAGTTATCAGAATTGAACCAGTTAAATTATTCAAATATAAACACTATGTAAATGATTAGTGTTAACATAATCTAACTACAATAAGATTCAGAGAATCAGTTTTTCAATTTGAAGTACTTCAAATTCTAATTGATATAATTATTTTTAATTATAAACCACACAATGAGATTTTTTTCTAATAATTTTTAAACACTTAACTCTTTTTTTTTAATTTACGAAGAGTAACTGTATTTTATGTAAGGTTATAAGCGATAGCCACTGTATACTCAGTATTTCTTGAATAACCGGGAAATTTTTATATATTTTTTTTCTATAACATAATTCTACTTGATGAAAAATACACAAAAAGGTATATATACGTAATTTCTTTCATTTCACAAAAGAGGAGTGGTGTATAAAATAAGCTTGATGGTAAATGAAAATAGAAGCAAGGTAAAGCAGCTTGTTCTAGTTTTCCAAACTTCATAATAAAAAGATCAGAACTACTTTTGTAAAGGTGAGTTTTGCACTCATCAAAGAAGATGGGTGGCTGCTCCCGAGTGGGTAAGCCATCATTATATGAAGCCTTGAGAAAAGAGAAATATGAAAAGGGAGTGAAGGAAACCCTTCTCAACCGCACAGCGGGTATAGACAAGTAATTACGAGCTGAGTGGCTCATGCATGACTTAATCGTAACGTCATGTCTCAGCACTGCTCTGACGTCACATGATGGTGTAATTAACAACGCAGTAATTACCCCGCCCCCGTATCGTGCACCTAATATACATTCTAAAACCTCCCTTTCTCCATTGAAACCACAAAATAACGGCCAGTTTTCATTATTACAAAGTTCTTTCTTCTGAAGCTGTTAACATGTCTGCAATGTGATTAGCGCCAGTATTTTGTTTTTAAGCGGCTTAAACAGTTTCTTGACGTAACACATCATTAAAAGGATTTTATGGTACGTTAATACTAATAAATATTAATTGCATAGAAATTCACAGGTAAAGGTTTTATTTAAATCCAAAGTCACGATGAAAAATTTCACCTTTCCATTATTTCATGTTTTAACTACGTAAAATCTAATGAGTAACATTATTAATGAAGTATGAATATGAACATTGGTAGTTTTGCTTCTGAAAATCAATACCTCATCTAATCTTTTAACCAATATTATTTTAGAAAAAGTTGGAACATATTTAAATAAATTTAAAAATAATTAATACTTACAAATAACATACAAATTGAAGGGAAATAGTATTTGTGTAAGATAAATCTTTTTTATATAGACGAATTGGACTTTATAACAATTTTTTTGGAAAGAATATGAAAAAAGTAAGAAAAATATGAAATGAACAGATTATTGAAAATGATAATTTAATAATTTTTAAAATTGTTTTGTAAATATATTTTATACAAATTAATTTTTGTAGGATTGTAAACTTTTCTTAGAATCAAAAAACTTTTTCTGTGATAAATTGTTGGAGTAATTAAAACAAAAGTAAAAACTTATCTTAGTGACTAAGGTTAAGTTTACTGCCTACTACCTGGTGATTTTTCGGTAACCATATTATTTACCCTACCATCCAGGATATTGCCATATATATATATATATATGCATATATAAAATTAAAGTTATTGCGTTAGTGAAAGTTTAAATTATTTCCTAACGTAATAATAATCAAACTTACTTAAGTTGTATGCTTATTAACCTAGTTACTTCATAACTTGGCATATATTTAAATCAGTTTGCTAACTTTCATATTTCTTTGATGCCGAGAAGGTTAAAGATTTTTTTAGATTTTTACATAAATGTACCTTACTTGAGATCTAAAATAGTACGTTGTACATACAGCATAACAATATCGTTTATTTAGGTCATTTTTATGGTTTTATTCTTAACAATGATGCCCACCTTTTGCTGAAAGTGGCAAAATATCTTCATCTAGGATAGTATTTAATAAGTGGGAAACAACTTACCTCCAATAAAAGAAGTTATTCAGAAACATGGAATAAACATAAAGCGTTGTTTGCTTTCATCACGTCCACTGCAGTTGACATAATTTACATTCATTTTCTGAAAAGAATGGTGATATGGGCGAACACATGCAAGGCGGGCACCTGGAGGACCAGAAAGATTCTCTTGATGTTCTTCCTGGACAGTAAACAGAAAGATATGTGACTTCCTACATTCACGTGAAGTACTCACCACAACGGAGGATGATGAAATTAGATTCCAAATGCCTTAATTTGATGGAATTCTGAAGCTGGGGTTCCCAGAAGGGGTCTCTTTGATTGCTTATGCGGACGACGTAGCATTACTAGTATCAGGACGTGGTGATGAAGAAGACGTCGTTACAGAGCGAATAGAATGATTAAACAGGCGAGTAGATGGCTCTAATCCAGAGGGTTAAGACTCGAACCCAAGAAAACCCAGTTTCTCACGATGGTAGGGAAACGTAAAATCAGACCCATACACGTCATACTGGACGGTTACCAGCTTGAAACTATGTCATGCATAAAATATCTGGCGATTTGGTTCCAACAATCAGGAAAATTTAACAAACACCTTGAGATATTCACGTGTAAGGCAAAGAAAACCGTAAACGCTTTAGGACGATTAATGGGTGGATGCCAGTGTTCATTGGTGGTTGGGATTCAATTAACCACAAATCTCAGGAATGTCAACCAGAGACTGTACAAGACTACACTTTATTTTATATTCATACATATCATCCTCATTCATCCTCTGAAGTAATATATTACGATAGTTTCGGAGGCTAAACAGAAAAAAAAATAATAACCCTGAAGTAAAAATGTTCATATATATATTTGGTATTGTTTATATTCTAATCTCGACATATTACAAAATAGAATTATAAACTAGTTTTCCGGAAAATAAAAAATATTGTTACATTTGCTATTTAAAAATTAAAGAGACAAAACATTTCATTTAATAGAACGTAATAATATTAAGAATGCCTATCTTATAAAAACAAATTTTTTAAAAACATACGAATAATACACGTGTATTACAAATATGAATGACATGCTTATAACAAATAATAATATGAAAATCAAGTATATAATTTTAATATTATATTATATTATAATATAATAAGAAAAGGATAGGCAGCTTTATTCAACGCATCACTTTTATATTTTAATGACATGGTTTTTAAAAATTAAAGGTCCGATGTTTACTCTAATATGATCCAGGACGTGGTTTTAAATGGACTTTTATTCAAAATCAGTAAAGATCTTCAGTAAAAATAAATTATTGTTTCTGTTTTTATGTAAAATATCTATTTTTCAAACCGAATGAATTATCCAATTTTAAGGGATTGTATATGTGTATATATATATATATATATATATACTTTCTCGTGGACACGATAACTGCCGTAATTTTACGCCAATCATTTTCAAATTAATGCATAAAATATAACGACCCAAAATCTCGATGGAGTAAAATATCGAATTCGTTCAAAGTCCTACTATTCTTTGGATAAGCCTAAAACCTATTTCATTAATTTTTTTAGATATCACTAACCATTGTCCCAGGAGGTGGAAACTGGAACTGGGTTTTGAAGACAAAAACACCATACCTCCCATAACAGGCACAATATCGAATCGGTTTAAAATAGTCGTTAGTCCTCTAAACATTACCTAAAATCTTTGTCTGAAACAATTTTTTTTATTAAAGTTTCGCGTTCGCGAGTGTTGGGTGGGAAATTGATTTAATCGCTTTATTTGGTCAGTGTAGATTTCTGTTGAAAAAATATTTTTTTTAAAAGTAATTTTAGATTTTAACACCGTCCAGACACACGTGTGTCTGGGGAGGGATTGTTGGGATCGCGTGGCCGCCGTCGTTGTTCTGGGTCACTGTAACAGAGCTGAAACAAACGAAACCATCTGTATCCCTCTAATTCTTTATTATTGTTTTCAATAAATGATTTCTTTATACTTTTTGATTATTCTTTGTTTTACTCAATTTTCTCTCATCTGGTCAACTTTTGTGCAGTGACCTGTTAAACCGCATTCTTGTTGTTTCTTATATTTGTTTCATATTTTTTCTTAAACTGCGCTTCTGGAAAGTTTTGTATTATTCTTCTTTCCAGTTTTCTTAGCTAATCTGCACACTTTCCATTTAAATTTTCTATATTTTTCAGTATTTTCCAGTCTGGCTTCTTTTGTTATGTTACCTTATTCCGGTTTTCATATTTTCACTATATCTTCTTTTTTATCCACTTTTGTTTTCCCAAAATCTTACCTTCCAACAAATAAAGCGTCTGGCTATACACAATAATTCTTGTAATCTTTCACAGTTCCTCGGTTCTCTTGTTTACTTTACTCTATCACTGCTACCTTCAATGTGTTAGCTTGTTTCAAAGTCAGAACCTTTCGTCATATTGTGTTTCTTACTAAATTATTTTCAGTTTCCGACGAAAACATAACCTATACAATCAATATTAATTTAATTTGAGTGCGTCAAATCTTAGGTTTTTCCTCTGACGGATTTATAAGGACATATAACATCAACAATAATTATTGTTAGTTCTGTCTGAAGAACTCCAATAATTTCTTTCCTTTTGCATTTACCGAGATATATTTCTGGGAAGAATCTGATACATAATTTGAGTCGACGTAACTGTCCCATGATATTAGTTCATAGATAAATCAACATTTGCTGATATAGATAAATACATAGATGCTGCATAGATAAATACTTATTGCTGATATATTATTTTATCTTTATTTTAAAAAAAGTCCTAAGACAAACTGAAGGTCCTAACACAAAAAGGTCCACAAGGTTCAAAAGAAATTCACATTAACGTCTTAACACAAACAGAAGTTAACACAAGGTTACCACAAAAGTCCACAAAAAGGTCCTAACACAAACACTAATGGTTTGCCTTAGGTTTCTGTAAAGTTTTTATTTCAAGTATTATTATACCCTATAAATCCAACTTTTATCCTTTTGTTCTTTGCCTTTGCAGATTACCTTTTAGAAGAAATAAAACTTTATTCCATAACAATCATCTCCTCTTATTTATTCAAGTGTGTATCAACAACCCCTTATAATCTTATCTGGTGCTTTTTATAATAATTTGTGGAGTACACAAATTACCTGGCATATTTATTACAAATACCTATATTTTCTGTAATTGAAATACGAAAAGTGTAAACCAAGTCGCTTTTTCACCTCTATCTATGATTATGAAGTAGGGGTATTTGATTTACTGTCTCAGTGTTTTTTCTTCCTTGTCCTGACATCATAGTGTTTCTTGGCACGGTATCTCTGGTGACGATTATTCATAATTAGTTTTTTATTTAATAAGAAAAATAAATCTCTCAAATTCCAAGGGTTATTCAATCATTTTTTTTCTTAGGTAATTTTAAAACCAAAATTGCTTAACGGGCTGTAGATACAGGAATAATTGTTTTTGTGGTTCTTTGTTTAAACATTTTTTAAGCAAATCATTTCGTTTATATACAATTACTAATATATATTTAATCTTTAATACACATGTTCTAATACGATTTTTTTTCTTATTTGTTTTTTGTGATAATTTTTATCGATTATTTAATTCTGTAAAGGAAATAATTACTTTTCTGTAATCAATAATTAGATAATGATTTGCTTGATTTATTTATCAAAATTTATTGTTGTTCCTACCTATAATATAATTTCTAAAATGGGTAATAATTGTGAAAATATTTTTCATTTGAAACAAATATTGCAATGACTATTACGGAAAATAATTCTTCATATTAGATTTAAAATTTGTATGATTTATTTTTAATTTGATTTTTATTATATACTGATATAATATTTTTGTTATATTTATTTTTAAAAAATATTAATTTATACGGAACAAAATTTACTCTATTTTGACGTAGTCCTAACAGAAATACTGACAGTTTGCTTCAGACTTCTGTAAAGTTTTTAAGCTAGTAAATATATATATGTTTGCTTTATAACAATTCACCGCATATAAATATGCGCACCGGAATAAATACACATATTAATATGTGGAAATATGGAAAAAGAGTTTTGCAGCTAACAAAATTCTGTGAATGACCGTAATTTGAATTGGGGACCTCCACATGGAACGCCGGGACGCTACCACTTCAGAACGAAGATCGGTATAGTATAATAGATTTATTCTGTTATTGTTGTATTCAAAATTTATTGTGTTCTACACAGTTTTTGTGTATTAAAAATTAATAATTTTATTTATTCTTTTTATACAATTGAAAATATATATAATTTCTTTAGAAGGAACTTAAACCATCACCATGATGGTGATTAACTTAACTTAACTCCAACTTCTAACTCATTTCTAAGGTTTTAAGTATTTTCCGCTATATACAATAACTACGGTTAGATATTAATGTTTTTCTACGTATAGTTTATTGTTACTTATTTTCTGGCACGAGATAAACAATTTTTGCTTTATACATTTAAAGCAGAAATTTGGTTTTTTCTAAAAAAAGTGAGCAATGCTGTCATGAAATTAATAATTAGTAATTTCTTATGTAAACGACAAAGTAAAGTATTTCTTGACTAGAGTTAATAGTGTCTATGGAAGTTTAATTAATATTCACCGCCAGCAATGTAGCTTCAACTTGTGGTAGGTCAAGTGGATCGAAATTTGCTACTTGAACCACTCTCGCTTATGTTAAACTTAACTAAATTTGATTCAGAAGTGAAGAGAATAGTTTTACTTAAGAAGGAACGAGATTATGGAAGGGAACTAAACGTTGGAGTGGTTGTTTGTAGTCTACCTTTTACTCTTAACAATTTTCATGTTTATACAACAGCTGTTCTACTCTACCCTTATAAGAACCCGAATATGCATCTTAGAAACTTTTCTTTATTTTTTTATAGCTCGTAACGTTTTATCGTTTTTTAGAATATTGTTTAAATTCCATCAGTGTATAATTAAAGGGAACTAATTTTACTTAAATTTGGTGATCTACGGTACCCGTTTATTATTCCTAGTTTGATAATTGAAATTTTATCCTTTCGTCAATTTAAAAAATTTTTGTTAGTACTTTCGAGACGTCCGGATCTTTGCTTAAGCATGAAGTTTAAAGCAATTTATAATTTTTGCTCTGGGTAAAGAATCTTGATCTTTTAGTACTCTTTCTTATTTTACAAATTTCCCTGGACAATAAAAAAACATTAATTGTTAGCTCAGCTCTATTACTTTTTGTATTTATTTTTAATTATATCTAAGTTAATATATTATAAATTTAATAAGAAAATTATATTTCAATTCAGAATTGAGAAATATAATTTTTTTTTATATCAATAATTTAAAAAAAGCTATTTTACTATTGTGTTTTTTTTAATGATCCGTCTGTTTTAAATCATACAATTTATTACAATTGGAATTTTTTTTTTTAATTTTATGATATAATTAATTTTTTTTCAAACATTTGTTTGTATATGCTAATTTGTGTTGATGAATGGATTTAAATAGATTTTTATGAAATTTAAATTAATAATCTATGGCTAATGAGATCATGATTTTTTTACTTGTATATATTACCAACAAAAAAAAATTTTCTATCTCTGTTAATTAAAATATAATATTTTTAGTAAATTATTACAATATAATATTTCAATTTAATTTTACTGTAGCTTTTTTTGTAAATTTGTTTTAAAGAAAGTAAAATTCAGTGTTTAATATAAAGAGACTTGAATTTCACTTGAAAACAGTTAAAATTAATATTAATCATTGTTAAGTATATGGTGTTTTAAAAATTATATTTCCAAAAATAAAATCTTACTTATAAGGAAATAACGTTTTACAAGTCACTTATTCTCTATTCAGTACTTTTACTCTACAGGTAATAAATTTTTAATATCTACTTCCCTAAAATATATCCAACAATTTAAGCAGATTGTACTTGATCATTTCAATTATAATTTATTTCAATTATAGATTTAGTGTTATCCTGTCACGTTTTAGTATTCACGGAACACTCATTGAATACTCATCTCAGGATAGAATATTTACGTAAGATAAATACGAGTAGTTATTTAAACTTTTAGTTAAAATATTTACGTAGATGAGGTAGACTAAATACATAAAAATTTAAGGCTAAGATAAGTGAAATTAAAATACTAAAACGGCTTATCGTGTTTTGCCAAAGAGACTTACTGCAGTGAAAAAAAAAATTATCTCATAGGCAAGTAGACCGCAGTTTTGTCTGAAACCATTTATATATACTGGAGGTGAAACAAACAACCGCGGTAGTTAATGTTTATCTAGTACCTAAAATCTGTAAGGTTCTCCTGCTACAGTCCGTAATTGTTCTACTTAAGATAAGTTATGTCATTGTGGTGAAAAATATTAAACAAACTACTTACTAAATTTATTAATGAAAACTTATCACAGAATTAATTTGCATACTAGTTTTATATCAATTAATCAATCAAGTAAGATAATAATAATAAAAGCCAAAAAAAGAAACAACTTCTATTAAATACAAAACAAAATAAATCCACAGTTTACAATATGGCATGACCGAGGCTGTATATCAGGTTGACAGAAACAAAACAACAAAATTGAAAATCAATTACATTATAAGCTAAATAAATGTACACGATAAAAGTTAAAATAATCTAATGTGGACATCACGTAACTTCCTTATATGCCTGTTAAATTACATATACACTTTTTTTTTTAAGTGAAATGTACATAACATTTTACTTAATTAATAACTTCTGATATTTTTTTCATAGTTTGTTTTTTTTATTGTTATTATTAAATTATTATTTATCGTAAAAATTATTTTTTACAATCGGAGGTTAATAATTATTAATAAATCAATATAGTTAAATTAAAAAAAAAGTTAAAAAAAGGTGATGAAATCTGATTCAAATCTTACCCTTGCCTTCCCCTTACAAGATCAAAATATTTTATTAATTAAAGTTTCATTTAGCTATATCTCTACAACCAATGAAAATAAGTTCCAATTATCATATATCGTTGTAAAGCTCTCAACGAGGGCTTATTACGCAGTTAAGAAAAAGTCCTAAATCCAAATTCTTTTCGAGTTTGGGGTTTTTTGGACACTTTTGGTTCATTCGATTGCAATCAAAAGGAGAGGCGCAAAACTAAATGTTGCAACAGTACTAAATCCAAAATTTCAACATCCTACGGCTATCGTTTTTAAGTTATGCGATACATACGTACGTACAGACATCACGCCGGAACTAGTCAAAATGGATTCAGGGATGTCAAAATGGATATTTCCGTTGAAATTTGAAAACCGAAATTTTTCGTGATCACAATACTTCTTTTACTTCAAACAAGGAAGTAATTAAATATCAAGAACTTTCTCTATTTTATTACACTATTTAATTAACTAAAATAAACCATTGATTCCCGTTCAAATATTTTACAATCTCATTTTCTTCCATTACTTTTTTAAAACAAAAAAAAAAAAAAAAAATATTACTATAAAATCTAATAAAAAGGCCTAATATAACGTTGACATCTTCTACGTCTCTTCGAATACGCAGCGAATAAAATTTAACGTTTTCCTCACAGAGAAGTCTATCGGTTAAGATCTAAATAACCTGTTCCCCAATCCTAAATATGATGATACTAATGAATCATGAATCATATTCATTTACTCTCAAATCCCATTTTAATTTCCCTAATTTACCCTTAGTTTCCTCACCACCTAATACCCACCATATTGGCAACACCTCGGTGCCATAACACATACATATTTATTAATATATTCTTTAACTGTAATGCCCATCTTTCTAATTCAAAAATATACTCATCTAAATTACCATTACATCCTCGCGTCATCTTTAACCAAGACTGATCCATCCAAATTTTGCTCCCGACAATAATCTATCTAACTCATATTGAATCCTGCTACTAAGCAACTTAGAAACATCTATTACATAATTAAATGCAATTACTGGTAATCCTAGTCTCGAAGTACGGAACGTATTCTGGCGCGTTCTTTGGATCTTTCTAATGGGTCCAGATTACTCTTCGTCAGATGGGCTGAGTCCGCTATCAGTTTGTTTTCTTTAATTTCTACTATGAAGCTTTTTTAGAAGTACATTGATTAAACGAATAACTTAATAATTTAACTAAATATTCTACGTGATTATGTGATAAATTTTAAGTACCTCATAAATAGCACAAGCCGAAAAGTAGCAGTGTATACTACATAGTGCTGTTACAAATATAACTAACTGTATTTTTCAAGTGTAAAAATATGCATTCTGTAGTGCACATATATACTGTAATGTATGTCCTTAATATTTAGTTTTAACAGTAAAGAGCTATATTTATTTGTTGATTTACACCAAATATTCTAGTCTTCTAGCTGGAATTTAAACAAATAATTTTTGGTATAAAAGAGGGTGCCAGAAAAATTGCTTTCTTTAAAAATCATACCGTGTATTTATATTTGGTCCGTATGATAAAAATGTCTGTTATAGACTGTATTAAAAGTAAAATAGTGCTCAAAAGTAAAATAATAAATACAACTCGCCAGCCTCCGTGGCGCGAGTGTTAGCGTCTCGGTCTTTCATCCGGAGATCCCGGGTTCGAATCCCGATCAGGCATGGCATTTTCACAAGCTAAAAATCATTTCATCTCATCCTCTGACGCAATACCTTACGGTATTCATGGAGGTTAAACAGAAAATACCATATACCTAATACCTATTCTACTCGATTCTTACTCGCAATTATTATAAAAATTGAAATATATATATTGAATGAAGTAGGTAAACTCGATTACAGCGTTATCTATAATATTTTTTTTATTTTAAACATTAACTCTTTTTCAAATAATATATTTCTATTTATACATGACTTCACCTAAAACTTTAAATATATTTAACTGAAGTTAAAGTATAGCATTAATGCTGATAGAGTTAAGTGGTTTCCAACAAAACACATTTGGAAAGTTTGTCTTTAGACCGATGTTGATAAAAACAGCAGAAAAGTTATTATACCGTTATTCTGTTTCTATTAGATGTATAAGTTTCTTCTTAAAGAATCAAAAATTTCTTCGTATTTAAATTCGACGGCAGAAGAAATTCACGAGTAAGTGTCGTTTTCGTTTATTCACCGCTGAATATTTGGTTTTAAGTTTGAGCTACAAACTTCATTGAAAAGTACAATCCTAGTGAGATGTTTCAAGATTTGCGCGCTCCCCCATTATTTCTTATTCGCAAAAGGAAGTATATTTAAGAGAAGAGAAGACTTACATGAACATAACTTCATTCTTTCTTCACTCGAGTTATCCTTTATTCAGGAAACAGTAATCCAAAGGATTAATGTCATCTGTGGTAGAAGGTAAAGAGAGAGACAATGTTATAATATTTTATTACTATTATTATTTGTGAAATATCATCCAATTTGGTCTGTTATACCACATCATTTACATTTTTCTATCTTCTTTAACAAAGTAAATAAAATGGAAAGACATATAAAAATATAAAAATTGGACGGTTATAAATAAAATTATATTTTCACGTTTCATAATTTGTATTTTGCATTGTAATGAAAATAATGTCATTAGTTGTATTATATTATGGTTATGTTAATTATTTAACAACTTTATCTTTATAAATTAAAATGCAGACCACAAAATCAATGTCTAAATACGAGTACAACTATACACTACTAACTGATGTACTGAGTTTTCAATCGCTGAGTAAGAATTTCTTATAATCATCTAATCAAATATACGTAGGCACTGCTTGGCGTTACTTTTAATGATTTCTTTTCCTTTCAAGATAGAATACATCCTCAACTATAATATATCAGTAAATTTTAAATAAGTACTGCCTGATGGTATGTATCTCAGAATTAAATTAATTGGCCTGTGAAATATTAAATTTTGAGTGTCACTTCTATATGAATGTCTAACGCGGGCACTAAGAAAAAGAACGGTTGGAGGCATTTGAAATGTAGGATGGAGAAGAATAAATTGGCATACAAAATGAAAAATGAAGTTAGGCGGACTGTTAACACGAATAAAATTTAATCAAAATAATTAAGAATAAGAAAACTAACTTGCTGGGACACAACATTAGAAAACATGGGTTGATTAAACAGTGCTAAAAGGATCTGTAGAAAGCAAAAAAAATAAAGGTCGGGTAGAAGTAGAGATTAAAAATAATCCAAACAGGAAGTGGAAGCTATCAGAATCTTCATTTAGCTATGGATAAAAGAGAATGGACAAAAAATTTTCCTCAGGATACGAAATCCTGAGTCATCACCACTTTAAATATGGTGGTGATGATTTTACTTGTTTTTTAAATTATTTTCTTTCTAACGTGCGAGTACCCTGGTTTTTTAAATTTCTTTTTCAATATTTCTTTGAATTATTTAATGGCGAACAACTTGTTTTGGCCTTACATAAGTTTCTTTAGCTGAACAATCATGAGATCGTTTTCCTAGATCTGAAAAAATTATATAAATATATGAATGTATATATAAAATATAATTTGAGATGCTAATCTAGGTAACACATATATACACACAAAAATGAAGTGATTAAATTCAAAGGGTGCTTCCGAAGTTCAGTCCATCACTACTTAATTTTAATAATTTGGAACATATTTATTACCCATTATAAAGCAAATTTTTAGGTGTTACTTTAAACAATCTTAATAATTACTTATGAAATTAAAAACAAAATTCTGTAAGTTTATATTCATTTATATTTAATTATTCGCACATAATTTATAACATTTTGATATACTTAGAACACCAAATTGTGGGTACTATAGGTACCGCAAAAAAAAAAAAGAATTCTGAAGCTTGGACTGTGACGCGGGCTGTACGGTGCCTGTTATCCAAACCGAAAACATTCAGTTTAGTTTTCTCGCGCAGAACCTAATTACTTTCCTGTAAGTACAACTTATTTTATGTTACTGATGTGTTATCGATTATTTTTAAATATTTTGTAATTCTGCTGTATATACTTAAAGTATTTTGTCATAAAAAGAGATGTTATAATATATTTTTAAATGTTATAAAAATGTTGGCCTATTCTCAACAAGTATTTTAATTACGTAAGCAGACAAACCCTAAATAATGGTTTGCTTGGCTTTTCTCCTGCCACCACCCCATTCGGTCGCCCTAAAGCATAAGAACGAATGTCTGTGCCTCAAACGACAACTGATTCTCGATCAGTTCAGCGACTATTATCCTAAATAGCTCCTAGATCTTACCTAACAGGGTGAAAGGACTAAGCGCGCTGCTATACACCACCGACTTACGTTTCCCAACCGCTCACTTATCGTATATTTGCTAAAATGGGTAGGCGCAACCCGTCAACTACTAAAAATACATATGACATCCATAAATTAAAATTTATTTCGTCTAGTCAGCAATTCGCTGTCACGCCTAGGTCGCTGAATGCCAACAAGTACCTGTCCACCATATTAAAGCGCTTGGAACAATAATTGGCTGGTGATCAGCCATATATATCTCTAGATTAGCTTCACACAGCAGTGCCATAGGCACTGCTGTTTGTGCCTACTGCTGTAGTGCCGCATTTTCTCGTAGGTAAACAACCGCATCAAGGAACTCCCACACGGTCCGACAATGCGGCTTTCGTCACATTGACGCACCGCTTGTGAGTGGCCAGTTTTCCTCCTGACCTCTGTTCCAGGTTGGCCCGGTCTCTGGTCCTCCCAAGAGCAGGGCAGTCAAACATCAGGTGTTCATTTGACTGGACCTCCCCGCATACGCACAACTCATCAGCTGCCAGGCGGAACCGAAACAGATATTGGTTTAAGTTAACATGGTTGGTGAGCACCTGGGCACCCGTTGCCCTTAAAAACGAGCTCGAGGCATACCATCTCCCCAGGTCCTGTATAAATTTATACAAGGATATTCCCTTAATCGTGGTGTGCCATTCCAACTGCCATGCATCCATCGCGAGGCTCTGCAACCTCTTTCGCAGGTGGGAGATGGGCAACTGAACGAAATTTAGATCCTGGCTGTTGTGGTCACCGTTCCCCTCCTGTACTGGCCCGGCACAAAACCGCATCCCAAATACATCGGTATCCTGACCTCTTCGCAATCTCCACATGGCTGCCCGAACTTTCACTGCTAAATCGATTGGGAGAGCCTTTCCCAATTCTGTGGTAGCCTCGTAGGAGATTGTTTTAAGAACACCAGTGCATATAATTAAGGCTCTGCGCTGGGCACTCCTTAAATTTTGAAAAGTGCTCTATTCATATCCAACCTATGCCTTCAAACGGGTACTGCGTAAAGGGTCATGCTTTCAAAGACACCTCAGTACACCATTTACATTTGACGTCCCGACAACCCGCAATCTTTCCGAGTAATCCTCTTAAGTTTGTGCATCACTAAGACGGCTTCCACTGCCACTTGCTTAACGTGGTTGCTAAACAGCAACTTCTCATCAATCAAAACACCTAGGTACTTATGAACTCTAACTCGGCTGATTACACAGCCTTTATTCTTAATGTAAACCCTATGGTAAATTAACTAATATTATAATTTTCTGACATATATAAACATAGTTTATAATTTATCGTGATTTTATTTATCATAAAAATAAACACGGCCAAACCAAGTATTATAAGTCACGAAATGAGTTACTTTATTATAATCATATTGAGAAACAATACAATTATATTGTTTGCCTTACTTTAGTCTTAGTTACTAGGCAATAAAATTTAAAAATTGACGATTACAGAGATCAAATAAAAGCGTAAAATTATATAAAATGGACAAAAGAGACGGTAAATTTCCAAACTTCCCGATAATTCAGTGGTAATTTCTGACAACGCAACCTATCGCAATGCCCGAAAAATCACCAATTCTTAATTCAAGAAAATAAGATATAATAAAGTG